>NC_056729.1:1226415763-1226535763 GCF_019279795.1 Protopterus annectens | reverse complement strand
TAGGTTAAATATCTTATTAATCTTTGTGTTCACAAAGTCTCTAAATATTTGTAAAATTAACCAATTCTCAGAATATGCACTGCATTTAGACCTTAAATTTTCAACAGTATATATCAGTACCATTTAAAAATTGATGCCAATAAATTAAGCTACTTTGTTGTTTCAATAGTAGCATTTTGTTGAAGTTATGGGTTTCTAAGCAGTCATTTGTATATGCAGTTGGAAACATAGAAAATATTAAGTCTTTAATACAATGTTTAGAAAATGTTAACTTTTGGAAAGAGGAAGTGACATTATTTAAATATGGGGATTTGAAAATAGAGGGTAATTCCATTCACACAAAAAAATCTTTTAATAACCAGATAAAACTATTAGGGACTATTTGTTTATGACTGGTTGTGATATATTTATTATTTACTAAAACTATTCTTTGATGTATTTGTTTCCATTTTGAATCATAAGACGAATTTATCCATAATGCTATAACTTTTGCAACTTTTAAAACAGCATACAATTGAATATCAAATAATCTTATTCCACCATTATCCCAATCTTTTCTGTGCCAATAAAAGGAAACTCTTGGTTTATTAGGGTGCCAAAAAAAATTAAGCAGAATATTATTTATCTTCATCATTTTTTTGTGTGGACACAGTACTAAAGACTGTAAAACAAACAATATTTTAGGGAGAATTACCATCTTAATAAGAATTAATTATTCTTCCATGGTAAAGAAGAATTTGTTCCAATTTGTGATTAAACTTAATTTTTTATCAACAACCTGTTGAAAGTTTGTTTGTACCATTTATTTACTATTAGACATAATGGTTATACCAAGATATTTCATTTGATTGCTATTCTAACTGAAGTTAGAATATTTTGTATGATTTTATTTTTTATTAATTAAAAATGTACTTGTCTAATTATGATTAAATCTTAAGCTCGAGATTTCTTCAAAATGACTCATTAAACTAATTGTATGTTCTAATGAAGTCTCTATATTTCCTAATGTTAATAAAATATCATCAGCAAAGAACTGAATCTTTAATTCAAAATCTTCTTTTATTTTGATACTATTAATGTTCTTATTAAATCTAATACTATTAGTAAAGGGTTCTATAGCTAATGCAAAAAGTAAAGGTGATAATGGACAGCCTTGTTTTGTGCCTTTTTGTAATTTAAAGGAATTAGAAAGAAAAAAAAATCTATTTTAACATAAGTACAAGAGTTATTGTATAACTTAGAAATTAATACAATTAGCTCAGGTGAGAAATTATACACTCTGTTTTAAACAGGTACGACCAATTAACTGAGACAAAAGCCTTATCTGAATTGAGACTAATTATAGAAAGTTATTTTTTTATTTTTATTTGCATAGTCTATTAATGTATGCATTCTTATTATATTATCTTATACTTGTCTATTTAAAATAAACCCAGTTTGATTATTGTTAATTAGTTTAAGTATAAGTAGATTAATTAATTTTGTTAGCTAAAATGGACATGAACATCTTATAGTCCATATTTAAAACTGAAATAGGTCCTTATGAAGAGTACTTTATAGGATCCTTATCTTGTTTTAAAATAGGTGATACAAGGGAATATTTCTATGATGGGGGACTTCAGCAGTTTTTATTTTTCTGTAGACCTTATATAAAATTTTAAATGCACCATCTGGTAGTATTTTATATAGTTCTGGTATAAAACCATCTAAGCCTGGCACCTTATTATTTTTTAACTTTTTTATTTGAGCATTTATTTCTGTTAAAGTGAATGGTATATCATATTTTTTATTTAGTCACTTGTTATTTTATTATTTATATGTCCCTTAGAAATGTTTCAAATATATCATTAACTAGGTTATTTGTTTTATTATTTGTATTTTCATAAAATATTTGAAAGCCCTCAAGAATACCTATAATATCTGTTTTTATTTCTTTTTTATTATTTATAGGTGTTATAATTTCTTTGATACCATTTAATTTACTCATTTTCTTTATCTAAGAGCAAGTTTATGCAAGCTTAAAGGGATTACTGAATATGCCTGAAGTTTAAGTTGTTCCAGGTTTATTGAAACTTTTTCAAACTTTTAACTTTATGATTCAGAATTTTAACATATTTTGTATTTAAGTTTTTAAGTTCAGACTGACTGACAATGTCATTTGGTTTTAGATTTAACTGTAGTGTGTCAATTTTGGCCTGTTATGTATTTAGTTATTTGTCCCATTCTCTTGTTTTACTAATATACCAGCTTGTAACTCTTCTATTTAAGTAAGCCTTTAATGAATCCAACAGGGCAATGTCAGATACTTTACAATTCATGTTTATTTCTAGGAAATTTTTGATCTGCTTAACATACTAATCCTTGAATCCTTTTATTTTAATAATTTACATTGGTATGGCCCTAGGCATGAGTGCATGCATGTGTGTGCCTTCTGTGGAAGGTTGGCCGCCAGGCTGGCAACTCGACTCAGTAAAACTCCACTGCCAGTCATAAGCAGACAGGTGATCTGCTGTGATGACCCCTAACCAGGAAAAGCCGAAAGAAAAAGAAGAATCTCCTGTGATGTATTAAATTGTCATTTTTTAAAATAATATTAAAGATTATAGTGTTATGATTCAATAATAGACATGAAACTATTAAAACTTCTCTGATATGTAATAACAGATTGTTTGAGACAAAAATATTATCAATATTTATTTGTGTTCTGTATCTATATGAATAATGGGTAAATTGAAGTGATTTTGTTTTCCTTAGCTCATATATATCCTTTAAATTCATTAGATTTACAAAATGTATTAAATGTTTGGCTGAACATGTGCTTCTAAGCCTTCTATATGTAGTGGAATCTTTGTCTGATAAAATACAATTAAAATTACCAACCATTATGACTTCAACATTCATGTAATAGGCTATAGTGTATAAGTAATTTTTTGCATCTTTAGCTCCAACCTCTGGAATCCAATATGAGTTTGCCAATGTATATAGTTTTCTTTTCCACTCAGTTATAACAATGCTTAATATTTTTATCAACATAGGTATCTTTTAATTTAGGCATTACTGGTGAGTTCTTCCATAAAGTGAGGGTGCCTCTTCTTTTAGCTTGAAAACCAGAAGCTGCTAGAACCAAATAATTCTTTAATGAGAGTTCATTTACATCTTCATTAAGTAAATGTGTTTCCTGTAGAAATACTATTTGAGCTTTATGTAATTGCAAGTATTTGAACAGACTCTCTCTCTTTACTGGATTGTTTAATCCATTAATATTAATAGATATGCATTTAAAATCAGACATTTATATAAGAGAGAATAAAGGGCAGCCACAGTGATGCAACAGTTAGCATTGTCACCTCACAGCAAGAGGTTTTCTGGTTCAATCCTCGGCTGGGGTGCCTTCTGTGTGGAGTCTGCATGTTCTCCCTGTGGTCATGTGGGTTTCCTCTGGGTGCTCTGGTTTCCTCCCACATCCCAAAGACATGCTGTATGTGGACTGGACACTCTAAATTGGCCCTAGGTGTGAGTGTGTGTGTGCCTTCTGTGGAAGGTTGGGCGCCAGGCTGGCAACTCGACACTGTAAAACTCCACTGCCAATCATGAGCAGACAGGTGATCCGCCATGGCAACCCCTAACTGGGAAAAGCCAAAAGATGAAGAAGAAGAAGACATAAGAGAGAAAAAAAACACAAGTATAATAAAATCACATTTATGTACAGAACTTATTATATACTTCATATATAACAATATGAAATCTTCAGCTATGGACAAAACTTTTGAAACAAATACAAAATTACCAAATGGTATAACCCTAAAACATTCTGCTATGGAATAATGTATTCCTAGTTTGTTTAAATAGATGAACAACTTCCTCTCAAAGTCTCCATTAGATTAACAATGTTTAGCTCATGCTTCAGATTTATATTAATGTATCTCATATTTTTAGTATGCACCATCTTAAAAAGCATGCGAGTGAGTTGTTATGAATAAGAAAAGTTAGACAGGTGTTCAGAATCTTTATTATAAGTTGATCAAACTGAACAACTCTACAGTCATCTTTCCCTGTGCCTCACATTATCTCCCTAGTCTACTATAGGGAGGAAATTAGTTATTTTCATATGTATTCATTTATAGATCAGATTACTTATATTTTTTCTATTTTATTTACTATATGTAAAGTTGTTCATAGAATCATAAGTTCATAAATTAGTACGAGGCTAACTATGCTTGTGTGCAACTCCAAGCCCAACTAATTACCCTATGTGAGACTGAAACACTGCACCTTGTGTCTATAAGGTGAACACCTTAACCACTTTGCCAACCTCTCACACTTGTAGACATATTTATATTCTTTAACTATAAACATATTTACTTATTCTGATCTATTTCTATTGGTATACTATGTCTTGTACTATTATTATATTCTTAGGTTTTATATTTAGCTATAATCCTAATGTAGAATATAATATAATAGAACATTTACATTTACCCTTACACATTTGCTACTCTTTAATCTAGTACTACTGTTATAATCAGTCCTATTTTTTTCCTTAAATGTTATGTCTAACAGTATCTGAATAAACATCTGAAAAATCTTCCCTTTTTAGTTTCAAACCTTCCATAATAAATTGTTCTGAGATATTAATTTTGTTATCATTACAACGAAACAATAACACAGAAATACAATCCTAATTTCTTTATCAGAAGTGTCTTTCAAAAGGCTAGTATATGAATTATCCTTTTGGTATACTGCATGCATTCAGAACTATTTAATAACTGACAGTGATTTAGAATGCAAGTCACTGTCTTTTGTTTATTACTTAACTTGTATTCATTGACATCTTAGCATATTATTCAAAATATTATGATTATTTACTTTTAGACAGGAAGAAGTAACCTAAACAGTTCTTAGAATTTTCAGAACTCCTGCAGCATCACAAAAGTGCTCATGACTCCAATTAAGCTTCAAGCTGGTCCTCATAACAAGGGCTTGAAAATGAACAGTTTGTGAGCTATAGTTCACACAAAAATGCTCACGAGTGAATCCACGTCACCTCTACATTACACACCAATCCCTCAAACCATTCCAAAGCACTAGAAAAAACAAAAACAAAAAAACATTTCAAAGTATGTTAACCATCAAAAAGCTATTATATTTAAAGAAATAACATTTAATGAATCAGTAAGCACTATTTGTTTGAGATGTTTAATATAAAGCAGACTGTCATTTTTTAAAGAAGATATTGCATATAAATTTGTATTAAAAGAATGACAGTTATGCGTGATCCAGGTTTAACTTGTTAAAGTCTGAATGTTACTCTAATTATTTGATAACATTCCAGTAAATACTTCCATGTATGTAAGAAACTATATATTTATACTTTGTTTATAACATAGCATAACTTTCCTGGGTGCTATTGCATGTCATGTATACTATCAGTATCAAGCATTCAGAACTATGTAATAACTAACAGTGGTTTAGAAAGCAATTAACAGTCTTTTGCTTATTATCTATTATTATCTAACTTGTATTCTTTGACATCTTAGCATATGATTCAAAAATATTATTATTATGTACTTTTAGGCAGGAAGAAGTAACCTGGACAGTTCTTAGAAATTTCAAAACTCGTACAGTATCACAAAAGTGCTCATGACTCTGTTTTGTTTCAAGCTGGTTTTCCGGATAAGTGCTTGAAAATGAACAGTCCATCAGCTACAATTCATATAAAAATGCTCACAAGTGAATCCAAGCCACCTATACATTAAACATCAATCCCTCAAACCCCACCAAACCACTAAACCAACAAAAAACTTTTCAAGTATTTAACCACTAAAAAGATATTGTATTTAAATAAATAACATTTAATGATTCAGTAAGCACTATTAATATGAGATGTTTAACATAAAGCAGACTGCCATTTTTTAAAGGAGACATAGCATATAAACTTGCATTAAAAGAATGATAGTTATGTCTGATCCAGATATTCCAATAATAACTTTTATATATGTAAAAAGCAGTATTTTTACACTTTGTTTATAACATAGCATGTCTTTCCTAGGTGCTTTTGCATGTCAAGCATACTCTCAGTAGCAAACCACTGGACCATTTTAAGAACCCAGAATGTGACTTAACATGCCTCTTTAGTGTTTTTTGTTGCATCTTGTACTATACTTAATAGTACATTATTCAACTATGCCAAGATATCAGAAAGTGTTCCACCTAACATAAGTTTTATCATAATAATGATTAACTTGTAATAAAATGAATAATTTAACATTTTAAACCCTAAATAAAAATGTGACTAATTTCATATATAGCTAAAAGAATCAAATTCTAACATTTTAGAAAGGGAACTAGTAACCATGTGAAGTAGGTAAAGAACAAAATTATTTACCTTGTAAAAATTAATATTCAGATCTGTTCATAAATATTCAAACATATTTAAATTAATAAGAATTCATAACCATGAAATACATTGATTTTCATTTGCCTTCAATTTTTACTGTTTTTGTCTTTTAGTAACCAACAATCTCTTGTTGCGTTTCTATTCAAATGTCAGTAACAAGGATATATTTCAGGGGAATAGTTAGAAATTACTTTTTCAGTGGAAAAGAAGTGTTTCATATTTGTAGAAAGAGAAGATTACTATGTACAAGCCTAATTGTGAACAGTAGTAGAAGGCTTAGCAAGGGTCAAGACTACATATGCAGGTAGCCTGGCCTTAAAGTATGAAAGCAGTTTTTCATTAAAGACTATTGATGTTTTATGGAAATGGAAGAGCAGACAATGCCTGCTGAATTATGTAACAATGAGATCCACAACAAAGGAGATGTAGCACTGATTTCAGAAATGTATTCAGGCAACATTGAAAACAACAGAAAGAATAGAATGGTTCTTATCTTTATGACAGAATGCATGAGAAATTTTGTAAGTTTTCTAATCACATAGCACAACACTGTTAAAATTAAACAGGAAGTGAAGCAGAAAATGCATTACCAGTCTTGGTAAAAGACAAATGTACACAAAAATAATATGTAAAGGAAAAAAATAACTGATATGACAATACAAAGTGGTAAAGGCAGCCAAGCAGCAAACAAGTCAGCTGCAGACCAATTCACTTTGTGAAGGGATTCTTCAGTGGAATAGCTGATTAAAATGCAATGTAATACATAATTATGAGTGGACTCTAGAAACAATTTACACAAATTACACCATTATTCAGCAGGTATGGAGTCAAGCAGTGACAGTACAGAAAAACAAGATATGTTGATAATACAAAGAACCATGCTAATGAGAGCTGTGGTGTGCTATGTGCGATTCAGTAATGGGCTGCTGGGGTGTGATGTCAATGAGAGGTAGAAAGAAAATGGGTAGAACACACCAGAAAGTAATAAAATATATAAAAACAAGCAAAAACATGGCACTCACTATAGGTACTATACCCCCAGCAACCACAACATCTAGGCAGATCCACCATTGGCTCCACTAATATACATTACTGACAGTATATTCAAAGAACAAGATGGCATTGACTCATACCAGCTAGACAGTACAGTAGGTGTACAGGGTATGTGTTGTCCACTCATGATGACATATGGACTATGGGAAACCTCATTTCTCTGGAAACCAAGACCTATATATCTTCTGAGATCTTGACATCTGAAACCCTCAAGGAGCATGTAGGTGATTTAGTCAGACTTCCACAGCTAAGATATTTCCTAGAAAGTGATGGTGCTGCATGATAAGTGCTAAAAAGCAAGGAAAAAAAGTATGAAAACACAGGAGAAGAGTTAATCTCAAAAATTGCCCTTTTCCTTTAAATCTCTTTTTGCAGGGGGGGCAAGACCCCCCTGTACCTCTCCATCTGGGGGACAAGTCCCCAACACCCCATATTTTATATACACCAACCCCAAGATCACCATACCTCAGAGAAAAATGGAATATTCTGAGAAATGGCATCTCAGGATTAATATATGTAACTATGTTCTTATGGACATTCAGTCTCTGTATTTCAGAACTCACTCTAGCAGGTCCCAACATTTTAAATGGTTACCTTGAGGGGCTATATGGCTCCCACAGGTATCAGTGGATTGACATGCTGCCATGAAGTAGTTCTACAATATTCGATTCTTAGCAGTCTTAACTGCTATAGACTGCAACTGCACAACCATGGTCACCAAAGCACCAGCAGGTTTTGATGGTGAAATCTACATTTGTTCCACGCTGACATTTATTTTATGATTCACAGACAAATGACATGTCAACACTTATAAGTGCTACATGATGTTGTATTTATCTTGTTTTAATGATGGTATAGTGTATTATTCTACATGTCAAGAGTCTTGATATTTGTATTAATCAATGTATTTACTGTGTATTGTAATATGATGTCAGTATTCACCTATGGATGTGTATTTTTTGGGGGGAGGGTTTTTTTTTTTTTTTTTAATGAGGAGCTTTTTTCCCAGGGCCTCCACTGAAAATGGATAAAATTATCCAGTTGGACTTTCCCAGTAAACAAATATCAACAAATAAATAAACTCACAAAAGATATCTCAGTAAACAGTAATGCTCAGTAAGCATTACAGATGGTATAATCACCAATATGCATATACATTAATTAGGCAGTATGTACAATGCACATATATGATGCATGTCTGACCTGTACCACCTCTGAAGAGATGCCCTTATCCCATGTGATCAACTGATAGGTAAGCAGATATACAACACAATGGCACCTATATATGATCAGCATATACATGCAGAGGGCACCTATAATATCACCATATGCTTTCTGCATATGAAGCAAGAGCTACAATCATGATTAATGGTATCACATTGTAGCATAAGTTAGCCTTTGCATTTCATATAGCAATGATACTGTAATTGCATATCTAAATACACCTGTGAACCTCACCAGTCTTATTTGTAAAGCAGTTGAGCATATCATCTTGAACTTATTAACAAGGACATTTGCAGTCTACAATCCCTTGATCCAAACCAGTGTGAGTTCATTAAAGGTGATACTGCTTCCTAAACATGGTGGACTTGTCTGAATAAGTCACTGATGCTACCCTGATTTGACCAAGGCCTTTGATACCATTCAGTATTCTGGCATTATGGGCAGATTAGTCAAACTAAACATAACCCCCAATGTTACCTAGTGGATAGTAAACTGGCTTACTGGCAGACCCCAAACTATTAGTGTAGGGGACACACTCTCATCAAAAAGTATTACTAATGGTGTTTCCCAGGGATCAGTCTTTGAGACACTTCTCATTGGCACTTACTTCTCTGATGTCAAGGCCAACATAAAGGACCTGTGCCTAACCAAGTTTGCAGATGACTGCAAACTCAGAGCTGTCACAGACTCTCCAGAAGTCTTCTAGATTGTCCAGATGGGCTTAACACATGTGAACAAGTGGTTCCTGAACCACAACATTAAGCTAAATGCCAAAAAATGTACTTTGTGTTTTGCAAACAAAGGGACATATATAGCTGCCACAGAGATAACACCCTTCTGAAATCTGACACTTATTATGGAACTGGATACTTTCATTGATGAACTATTCTTTGATCATCCAGCGTCCTATGTCATTAGGATGCCCTTTGTCAAGCCAGACTGATTACCAAGGGTATAACTTCTAGGGGAAGGGAAGTTATTATCCCTATCTATTCCTCCCACATCAGGCCAATAATAGAATATAATGATTCTTTCAGTATGTAGTTGTCTAATCAACTTGAAAGATACCATTTTCTCACTAAAATAATCAAAGTTATGCCCTAATTCTACTGCACAGACCATCTTAAATCACTGGGACTCCTTTGTCTCATATGGATTTTTGAGAGGATAACTCAGTTTTCAGCTTCTTATGATTCCCCCCATTTCCTGCCATTTTGTCTGATACTTTATTTATTTTTAGGTTCATAGGTTCATAGGTTTGTACTAGGCTATCTGCCCAAGGGCATTTATAAGCCTAGCCCATAGTTATTTGGCTTTCGCCACCCCTTTAGTTTGAATAAAACTATGCCTATTATTTTGCTGTGCCTCTGTCAAGCAGTGACACTGAAGTAATCCCTGGGGTATATCTGCGATCCCCCATCCATTGGTCAAGATTCCTCTTGAACAAGGCCAGCGAGGTGCTCTGCCTCACATGTACTGGGATTTTGTTCCACAGCATAGGGAGTCTCTGGGTGATGAATCTGTCCCTCCAGCACGTTCTATTAATAACCGTGTCAAGGTTTAAGTCTCCCACCCTTGTGGTTCTGAGGGATCTAGATTTTTGAGGTGAAGCATATTCATCAAATCAGGGTTTGACATGGCCTTATATGTCAGGCACAGGTCACCTCTGAGCAAGCGGTATGAGACTGAATAGAGCTGGAGTTCTTTCAGTCGGGCAGCATAAGACATATTTTGAGACCCTTTATCCTTTTGGTGAGGAACTTTTGGGGCCTTTCCAGCTGCTGCAGGTGTCGGGTCAGATACATTCGAATGGGGCATTGTACTCAATCATAGGTCTAATGAGTGATGAGTACAGGGGACGATGACCTCCCTTGATCTAGATGTGAATCCCTTCATGATCAGGTGGGCAATGTAGAAGGTTTTCCTAACTACTTTAGCAACATGAGTGTCAAGCGAAGGCTACTGTCAACCTGGGTCCCCAGATCCCTGATGACTTCTTCTGTGCTCAGTGGATTGCCACCTATATGGTAGCTAGGGGTAACCTTGTTTTTCCCGAAGGGTATGACTATGCATTTCTTGGCATTTAACTTTAGGCCATGGCTCTGGCACCAGTTATCCGTTTCTGTGAGGCCCTTCTGAAGGATATCTGTGTCAGATGTGTTTTCGACTATGGCGCCCAGTTTGCAGTCATCTGCAAACTTTGTCAGCCATAACCCTCCTGTATTTGCTTGTACTTCAGAAAAGTAGATGCCGAACAAGAGTGGACCCAGGACTGATCCCTGTGGGACACCACTTGTGACAGGCTTTGAGTCTGACATGGCTCCAGCAACTCTGACCCTGTGGGTTCTGTCACTTAGCCAGTTTGCAACCCATCTTGTGATGTATGGGTTTGCATTCAAGCTGATGAGTTTTTCGATGATACCTGAGTGGGGTATTGTGTCGAAGGCCTTTGCCAGGTCAAGGTAGGCTGTATGGACTGCCTTTCCCTCATCAATGGTCTTGGTGACTGTCTCGAAAAAGTCAACCAAGTTTAAAAGGCATGATCTGCCTTTGACAAAGCCAAACTGGGTTGGATCCAAAGTCTGCAAGTTCCCTATGTCTTTATTTATGAGTTCCATTATGATCCTCTCCATGGCTTTGCAGATAAGGTTTGTCAAGCTAATGGGACGGTAATTTCCAGGGTCGGTGGAGGCACCGCCCTTGTGAAGTGGGACCACAGTTGCCGTGCGCCACTCCTTGGGTACGTATCCTGAGGTGAGGCTAAGATTAAACAGCTGTCCTAACTGCGGGTTTAATTCCTCATTGAGTTCGTGGAGCACACAGCCGGGGACACCATCCGGTCCCATGGATGCTGTGTTTTTTGCTTTGGAGAGAGCAGTTCTCACCTGGGTGTTGGAGATGTTTGGGGGGCTACAATCCTCTGGTATAGATATCTCTCCTTTTGGGGGGGAGGGAGGGAGAAGTTTGCACTGAACCTGTCAGCCAGTATGTTGGCAATGTGTGTAGGTTCAGTAATCTTCACATCATTTTGAACTAATTCTGAGCATATCTGGGAGTTTCCTCCTAGGTTTCTAACATAGCTAAAGAAGGCCTTATGATTGTCTTTTGAGTCCTTGGCGATTTTTCTCTCAAAATTTGCCTTGGATAATTTTATGAGAGCTCTTAGTTTTTTACTTATAATGATCAAAGGTGTCTTACCTTTCAAGGATTTTGCTCTATCTTGTAGTAGCTTCCTCCTTTTGTTGTAGAGCTTGTTTATGGCTGGGGTCCACCAGACTGGACGCTTGCCTTTGGTACAAAGAGTCTTAGTTTTGTTTGGGATTGCCTGATCCATGCAGTCCTGTAGGTGCTGGTAGAAGGCATTTGTAAGTGATTCAGCAGTTTGAGTAATGTTTACCACTGGCTCAGGGGCCTTAAAGGAGACCACATTAGTTTTTAGAAGTGTGAAGTCGGCTTTTGAGAAGTTTTTCACTGTGGTCTTTTTTATTTCAGGTGGGGCGGGATGAGGACCTCCAGCGAGATTAGTTTATGATCTGATCTCACCAGTGAGGGGTATACTTCCGGTGTTGAACATTTTGATCCCATATTCGTGATGATGAGATCAAGTATGTTTTCTCCTCTTGTGGGGATGGTGACTAGCTGTTCCATGGCATTTGAGTTTATGAACTCCAGGAACCTTTGGGCTAGAGTGTTTGGGCTTGAGTAGTGTTCCCAGTCTATATTAGGGTAGTTGAAGTCACCTAGTATGATGGTGTTTGGAGATACATTTATCCCCTCCATTGTTTTCAGGAAGGCCATGTGAGGTTCCTGAGTTTGAGAGGGTGGCCTGTAACATGCTACAAATTGTAGAGCAGTCTTGCCTATGGTTAATTGCACCTGGATGGTCTCCGATGCATCGTGCGTTGCCACCAACCTTGAGGTGTGGGTGTCCTTTATGAATATGGACACCCCCCTCCTTTCTTGGTGTTGTCTGGATTTTGGGGCCGGAACGCATGATATGAGGTGAAACCTGCTAGTGCTGGGGTGCTCTCAGGAGCCTTGAACCAGGTTTCTGTCACAGCACAGACATCGATGTTCTCCATACTGAGAAGGGCCTCGAGTGCGTGCATCTTGAGATTGAGACTTCTGGCATTGAGCAGCATTACCCTTAGTTTTTACTTTTTGTGTACTAGGGTGGTAGGTTTAGAATTTGAGCCTTGCCTAAAAAGGCACTATGGGGGTGGCAAGAGCCTTTGCCAATATCCGGAAGCCTAGGGGTGACAGGTGCAAGCCGTCCCTTGCGAAGCAGCATGGCTTGTCCAGCATGTCATCCCAGGCAGACAGACATTGGATCCCCTTTGAATGACACCAGAATTTAAGCCAATTATTAAAGCTAATCATCTTATCACTGTATTGTGGCATCATTCTAGGTGAAGGTAGGATACTGCTCAAGGTCAGGGTCATACCTGCCTGGGCCACATAATCAGAGAGCTCCTCAATGTCTCTTTTCATGTAGTCCAAGGAGGTACGTCTCAGGTCGTTGACACCAGCGTGGACAATGACTGAGTCGTACTTGTACCTGCTGTTGAGAGACCTGAGTGCTTGTGTTATGTGGCGGATTCTAGCGCCCGACAGGCAGCTTACTGTGACCTTCTCCTTACTCAGTCTGGTGAGCGGGACGTCAGTGTGTCTGACTATGGAGTCACCTATGACAAGTATGTTTGGTGTTGTATTTGGCCTTAAGGGCAGTGACTGCTTTGCACACTGATTTTGTTGTTTATGTGTTTTATTTTACATTTGTTTACCGGGAAAGTTCGACTGGAACGAGGTCCATTTACAGTGGAGGCCTGGGGAGAAAAGCTCTATAACAACATAATTTCAACAAACAAAAAACAATTCTGTATAGTGGTGTATATACAATCAAAGAGATATATCATACATTAGTTTGTTCTAAGCAAGCTTAGCTTATACATAGTAGACCCTGGATGTCAGTATTGGTAGAAACAAAGCACACATTGAATGATGCAATCAAAAACTGATGCCATTAAGGAGACATCTCACAGGATAAAATAATTTGCAAGGTACTAGGCCCTGAAAGGGAGTATTAGAGTACTGTATATTAGCGATGGTAAGCAGCGAAGAGAGGAGGGTGGCAAGATTTGGAGGAGAGCAGGAAACCATTTATGTGATGCAAGTACAGAGCCATGACTGCAAGAAGTGTGACTTAAGTGACTTCTTGAAAAGTGAGATGGATGGTGCTGAGGAGATATTTTGTGGGAGATTATTCCATTCTCTAGCGATGGTGTGAGAGAAAAGACCTTTCCCTGCAGTATTATTGGCTTTGGATATGCAGAGCAGGGTTTTGTTGGATGAGCGTAGAGGACGATTTGCTGAATATTAGTTTAGTAGTTGGTTTAGGGCTGGGGTTTTGTGGGGGGTTCCTTATTATGTTGAAGGTGAGTACTAGTCGGTGATAACTAATTAGCTGAGGGAGTTCTAACCAATGTAGTTGCTTTAGGGCAAGACAGTGATGACTTCTAAAAGTGGAGTTATTGGCGAATTTTGCAGTTTTATTGCAACATGATTCTAGTTTATCTAGGTCTGTTTTCCTGATATGAATTAGGATTGGTGATGCATACATTAGGGTAGACAAGAGGTGGGTCTGGGCTAGGGGAGATTTATGATTGGTCTGATAGGAATTGTTTCTGTTTGTATAAAGTTCCTAATTTTTTATGTACCTTTGTAATGGTTTGCGAGATATGTACATCAAAGTTAAGATCCTTATCTATTTCAACCCCGAGGAGCTTAGTATGGGGGGAGGGGGAGATTGTGGTACCGGTTTTGGAAGTGATAGTGAAGGAAGAAGGTGTGGTTTTGGATTTAATGGGGGTAAAAAGGAGTAATTTGGTCTTATTGGGGTTTAAAATAAGTTGGATATCAGTAATCCATTGTTCTATGGAGCAGGATTCTTGGGTAAGCTTTTGAAGAGTGGTTATGGATGGGGCCAAGCAGATTAGGGTGGAGTCATCTGCATACTGTATAAGTGATGCATGCAGGGTGGAGGTATGAAGTTTGTTAGTGAAAATGGTGAATAGTAGAGGACCCAGTATTGATCCTTGAGGAACGCCTATAGTGGTTGGTAGTAGAGGTGATAGTATACCTTGCCATTTGACTGATTGTTTTCTATCAGAGAGATAGTTTTTGAACCAGGAAGTAGTGGAGGGGTCAAAGGACATTGTGGTTAAAGTGTCTAAGAGTAGGTTATGAGAGACCATGTCAAATGCTTTTGATAGATCTAAGAATATGGCTGATACGAAGTTGTTGTTGTTTCTTAGTTGGTTAACCTGATTGGTAAAGGAGAGAAGAGCAGTAGTTGTACTATGGTTTGGGCGGAAGCCATACTGTGTGGGGGAGAGGAGATTATGTGAGGTTAAGAAGTGCATTACCTGGGTGTGAATACATTTCTCCAAAAGCTTGGAAATGGGGGATAGGATAGCAATTGGCCGGTAGTTTGATATTTCATGGGAATTGCCGTCTTTCTGAAGGGGTATAATATATGACACTTTCCATAGTTGGGGTATGTAAGCTTCTTGTATAGAGTGGTTTATAAGAACTGAGACAGGGTAGGTTAGCGACTCTGCAGCTAATTTTAGGAAATTAGTGGGTAGACCATCTGCTGAGAGAGTTGTTCTTTTTTCGGCTTTTCCCGGTTAGGGGTCGCCACAGCGGAACTCCGGTCCGCTAATGACTGGCAGTAGATTTTTTTACGGGTGCAGAGGTGTCAGCTCAACACCCAACCTTCAGCAAAGGCACACCCATTATACGCATGTCTTTCAAACACCACTCGACCACAGGGAGGACATGCAGACTCCACACAGAAGGCGCTCTAGCCAAGAATTGAATGGGAGACCCTCTTGCTGTGAGGCAACAATGTTACTGCTGCACCACTGCAGCTTTTAGAGTGGTGGGTTTTAATTTAGAGAGTAGTTTTCTAACTGTTGAGGTTGGTACAGGTGAGAGTGTAAAGGTGGGTATGTTAGTTTGATCTATAGTTGGGGTGAATTTAGAGTTATTGTTGGATAGCTGGGTAGATAATGAGAGGATAGATTCTGTGAAGTGATGGTTAAATTGAGAAGCTATGCTGTCATTATCAGAATTGGTGTTGGGAGCTGGGGTGATAGTTTTGCCGGGTTTTAGAAGGGAATTGATAGCCTACCAGAACTTTTGGGGGGTTTTGGAATGTTTGTTTTGGATGTCTAGGAAGTAGTTTTGTTTATCCATTTTTGTTTGTTTTTTTGGCCTGATTGCGAAGTTGTTGATATTTTTTGTCTTTCTTGGATAGTGTTATTCTTTTTCCAGTTCTTCCAGGCATTGTCTCTGGCTTTTAGTAAGGCTTTTGTTGTCCTATTTAGCCAAGGAGCATAGTTAACTTTAGTTCTACGTTTCCTGATGGGAGATAGCATATTTAGAACATTCATAAAAGTAGTATTGAAAAACTCAACTGCCTGGTCTAATGGTAGAGTTTTTAGTGGGTTCCAGTCACATTGCTGTAACATGCTTGTTAAGAGTTTGTGGATTTACCTTGTGCTCATCTCTAGTTTCCTTAAGCTGTATGAGTTTGAGTATGTTTACTTGTTTACGAAGGAGGAATGTGGGGTAGTGGTCACTCAGTGCATTAGGTAAGCAGCCCACATGATAATTTTCTTTGGGGAGATTAACTAAAGTCCAGTTGAGAATGGAGGTTCTTTTGGATTTTTTGTCAACTCTGGAGGATTCTTTGATTACTTGTGAGAATCCAAATAAGTTAATATGGTTTGAGGGATTGTTGGAGTTGCAGGCTAGCCAGTCTAGGTTTAGGTCGCCCAGCAGGATGGTTTCTTGGGGTAGGTTGATTGTGGCCCATTGTAGTATCCTTTCTATTACAGGTGAGTTATTTCCTGGAGGAGTATCACTCCAGAGGATGTTGATTCTCTTTTTGTTTTTAAGGGACATAACTGAGCCTGATGTCTCCGCATTCTGAAATTTGGGAAGTGGGGTTTTTAGAGGCTGGAGGTTCCACTCATGCAACCCGCACACACTTTATGTGACAACCTGCACACACTTTATGTGGCATCCTGCAGTATGTGCCTGAGAAGGCCACACAAATGTCTGCTCTGTGTGCTGTGCTACATGGCATCATTATCCAGATGCATGTAGGACAGATATAACAATCACAGGGTTACTTAGGCCCACCATAATGATTAGAGCAAACACAGTGTTGACCTGGTAGTGAAACGTGCTCATCAGAAGTGTAAAAAACAATATTGCAAGTATCAGCACATAGGTTCAGAAGTTCATAGGATGATACTAGACTACTGGCCTGGAGGTCCTTATAAGCCTAGCCAAGAATTTTGCCCATGTTCCCACAACGCAAGCACCAGTTTCCCCTGTCCAGCAGGAACACAGGTGGGATCCCAGGTGTGTATTTTCTGTTTCCCATCCAGTCATCCAGGTTCCTCTTAAAGAGGGCTAGAAAGGCACTCTGCTTGACATGGAGAGGGAGTCTATTCCATAGATGGGGGAGTGTTTGGGACACAAATCTATCCCGCCAACAAGATATATTAATGTCACACACCAGGTTGAAGCCTTGTGTGTGGGTTGCGTGAGTGGAGTATGACTTACTGATATGCAGCAACTCCATCAAGGCTGAGTCTGAGATAGTCTTGTATGCCAGACCCAGGTCACCTCTGAGTAGTCTATATGAGACTGAGTAGAGGGAGAGGGCTTTTAGCCTATGTGTATAGGATAGGTGTTTGAGACCATGGATTTTCCTGGTGAGGAACCTCTGTGGTCTCTCCAGCTGATGCATGTACTTGGCAAGGTATATGCTGAAGCGGGCATTGTACTCAATAATGAGTCTGATAAGGGAGGCATACAGGGATGTTATGACCTCCTTGTTCCTGGATGAAATACCCTTACTTATGAGGTGGGCCATGTAGAAAGCCTTCTGTACAATGGAGGCAACATGGTGATCAAAAGTCAGGCTGCTATCAACCTGGGCACCCAAGTCCCTCACGACTGACTGCATGCTTAATGCATTGTTATTAATGAGATAATTAGTGGGGACTCCATTTTCCCCAAAGGGGGTAATTATGCATTTCTTGGCATTCA
Organism: Protopterus annectens; assembly: GCF_019279795.1. Lineage (NCBI taxonomy): Eukaryota > Metazoa > Chordata > Ceratodontiformes > Protopteridae > Protopterus > Protopterus annectens. Next base: position 1,226,517,960 of record NC_056729.1, on the reverse strand, counting down.
GTCTGAGGCCATGCTTCTGGCACCAGTCATTAGTTTGGGTAAGGCCCTCTTGAAGGATGCTCACATCACCAGGGGAATTTAAGACTGCACCCAGCTTGCAGTCATCCGCAAACTTGGCCAGCCACAGACCACTGGTTTTGGCTTGCACCTCAAAAAAGTATATCCCAAACAGTACAGAACCCAAGACTGATCCTTGTGGTACACTTCTCGTTACAGGTCTACTACTAGAGGTGGCTTCCCCTATTTTGACTGAGTGGGTTCTATCAGTGAGCCAGTTAGCTACCCATCTGGTAACATACAGGTTAAAGCTTAGCTGGGAGAGTTTATCTATTATACCCAAGTGGGGAATAGTGTCGAAGGCTTAGCTAGGTCAAGGTAGGCAGTATGCACCATCTTTCCCTCATCCATAGCTTTGGTGACTGTTTCGAAGAAGTCGACCAAGTTTATAGCTTCATAGGTGTGAACTAGGCTAATGGGCCTGAAGCCTTTACAAGCCTAGCCCATAGGATTACCCTGGCATTGTGCCACCCGACCTTAGTTCCCAGTGCCTCTGTCGAGTAAAGCCATTGAAGTGATCCCTGGGGTGAATTTTCTATTTCCCATCCATTCATCAAGATTTGTCTTGAAGAGGGACAGTGAGGTGCTCTGCTTGACATGTCTATTCCATAGCATGGGCAGTCTCTGGGTGAAGAACATGTCCCTCCAGGATGTTCTGTTGATTGTGATAATGAGGTTGAGATCTCTAGAGTGTGTGGTGTGGAGGGATTGGGATGTCTTCAGATGTAGCATTTCTAACAGAGCTGGGTCAAACATGGCTTTGTAAGTCAAGCAGAGATTGCCTCTAAGTAGGTGATATGAGACAGAGAATAGTTGGAGTTTTTTTTAGTCTGTCCATGTAGGACAAATGTTTAAGGCATAGGATCCTCTTTGTGAGGTACTTTTATGGCCTCTCCAGTTGTTGTAGGTGTTTAGTGAGGTACACGCCAAATGGGGCATTGTACTCAATGATTGGCCTAATGAGGGAAGAGCAGAGGGAGACAATGACCTCTTTCTTCCTGGATGCAAAACCCTTAGTAATGAGATGTGCCACATAGAAGGACTTTCTGATCACAGTGGCAGTTTGGTGATCAAAAGAGAGGTTGCTGTCAACCTGTGTTCCCAGATCTCTTATAACACCTTCTGTATTCAGTGGACTACCATTGATATGGTAATTCATGGGAACCGGGTTTTTCTCAAATGGGATGACGACACGTTTTTTGGCATTGAGCTTAAGGCCATGGTTCTGACACCAGTTGTTGGTCTCAGTGAGGCCTTTCTGTAGGATGTCAACATCACTTGGGGAGTTAATAATAGCTCCCAGCTTGCAATCATCTGCGAACTTTGTCATCCAGAGTCCCTTCGTGTTGGCCTGGACATCAGAGAAGTAGATACCAAACAGGAGAGGACCCAGAAACAAACCCTGTGGGACTACACTCATGACTGGCCAGCAGTCTGACTTGGAGTCAGCTACTTTCACACTGAGGGTACTACCTGTGAGCCAGTTTGCAACCCACCTAGTGATATAGGGGTTGATGCCTAGCTTAGTGAGTTTTTCTATGATTCCTGAGTGGGGAATGGTATCAAAGGCCTTGACCAGAGCATGGTAGGCTGTATGAACCACCTTGCCTTCATCCACAGCTCTGGTGACTGACTCAAAGAAGTTGACCAAGTTGAGCAGGTATGATCTACCCATCACAAAACCAAACTGTGTGGGATCCAGAGTTTGGAGGTTCCTTATATCCTCGTTTATTAGGTCCATGATGATGCGTTCCATAGCTTTGCATATCAGACTCATCAGGCTAATGAGGCGATACTTCCAAGGGTCTGTAATCACTCCTCCTTTATGGAGAGGGATGACTGTAGCAGTGTGCCATTCAGTAGGGACAAAGCCTGAGGTGAGACTGTGATTGAACAGGGCACAACGGTGAGGTGCCAGTTCACTCTGTAGTTCATGTAGAACATGGACAGGGATATTGTCAGGTCCCATAGAAGCTGTATTCTTGGCCTTGGACAGTGCTATTTTAACCTGTGCAGCAGTAATCCTGGGTGCCTGGCAATCTACTGGTATTGTGACTGGTCCCTTGGGGGGGGGGGGTAAAGTTGGCACTGAATCTGTCGGCTAGTATACTGGCAATATATGTTGGCTCGGTATAGGATGTACCATTGCGCAGTAGATCAGAGCAAATCTGGGTATTGCCATGGAGATTCTTTATGTAACTATAGAAGGCCTTCTGGTTGTCTTTACTATCTGCTGCAATTCTGTTTGCATAGCTAGCTTTAGAGGATTTGATGAGGGATGTCAACTTTTTGTTGAGGCTGATAAGGAAGTTTTTCCAGTCTTGGGACTTCACCTTATTCCGCATCACTTTCCTCCTTCTGTTGTAGAGTTTGTTTATGGCAGGGGACCACCAGATTGGCTTCCTTTTTTTGGAGGAGAGTGTCTTGGTTGTATTGGGTATGGCGAGATCCATGCATATGTGTACGTGTTCATACAGTGCATTGGTGTATGATTTGGCAGTCATGCAACTGATCTCTATTTGCATGGGTGCAGTGAAGTTAGCCACCTCTGTTTTTAGGAGCCAAAAATTAGCTTTTTCTAGAAGTATTTCATGGTGGTTACCTTTGGGGGGGGAGGGGTGGTGATGTGGATTTCCAAGATGATTAGCTTGTGGTTGGATCTAACCAGGGAGAAGTTGACTACTGGTGTACAGCAATGGTCGCCCATGTTAGTAATGACCCAGGTCAAAGATGTTGCTACCTCTAGTGGGGTTAAGAATGAGCTGGTCCAGGGCATTGGAATTAATCAATTCCAGGAAACGTATGGGCAAGTGTAATGGTACATAAGTAGTTTTCCCAATTAATGGAGTGGTAGTTGAAGTTGCCCAGTATGAGAGTGTTAGGTTGAACCTTAATATTCTCCAGGGTTGATGCCTGGTTTAACAGGCATGATGTCCCTTTGACAAAACCCAACTTTGTCGGGTCAGGTATTTAGAGGTTGCCAATGTCCTTGTTTATAAGGTTCATGATAATGTGTTCCATGGCCTTGCAGATCAGTTCAGTTAGGCTGATGGACCTATAATTGCCTGGGTCAGTGGATGCTCCACCTTTGTGTAGAGAGATGACAGTGGTTGTCCTCCATTCTGCTGGGAAGAAGCCGGTGCTCAGGCTTTTGTTGAATAGCATGCCTAATGGAGCTGAGAGCTCATACCTGAGTTCATCTAGGATACAGCCAAGGATGTTGCCGAGTCTCATGGAGACTGCATTTTTTGCCTTTGAGAGGGCATTAAACACCTGCTCCCTGGTGATGAGGGGAGTGGGGCAGGTGCTGGGGATGTCCTGGTTTACTGATGCAGGGAACAAAGGGGTGAAGTTTTCATTGAACCTGTCTGCCAGTAGGTTGACTATATTTATGGCATTTGTGTATGCAGTGTTATTAACCACAAGTTCAGAGCAGATTTCGGTGTTACCTTTCAGACTGTGGGCATATGTGAATAAGGCCTTGTGATTATCCTTACTGTATGTGGCCAATTTGGACTCAAAGTTAGCCTTAGAGGATTTCACCAGTGATCTTGTTTGCTTGTTCAGATAAAGGAAATATTGCTTTCAACTTGGCACCTGCTCCTTCTTGGTCCTGGATGGCAATTTTTTTCCTTTTATTATAGAGTTTGTTTATTGGTGCTGTCCACCAGTCCACCAGACAGGTTTACTCTTCCTTGAGGAAGATGATTTGGTCCTGTCAGGTATTGCTGAGTCCATACAGCTATATAGGTGCTCATATAGTTTTTTGGTGTAGGCTTAAACATTAGTACTAGTTCCAACTGAAGGGACAGTGGCTATGAAGCTGCTTATATCTGCTCTCAGGAGATTGTAGTCAGCTTTGGAAAACTTTTTTTGTTTGACCCTGATGGAGGGGGGTGAGATGGTGACTTTGAAAGTGGTCACTTCATGATCAGAGCTTACCAAAAAGGATGACACTGTAGGGGTGTTACAATGACTACTCATTTTGGTTAGTACCAGGTCCAGGATACTTTCAACTCTCATAGGGTTGTCAACCAGCTGATCCAATGTACTGGCACCGACAATGTTGAGGACTCTCTGGGCATTCATGTTTGGGCTAGAATAGGTCTTCCACTCTATGGTTGGGTAGTTAAAGTCACCCAGGATCAGGGTAGTGGGTTGAATCTTGATGGAGTGGGCGTCCTAAGTCATGGTTGGGGGCCTGTAGCTAGATATGATTTGACTAGGTGTTTTGTCAACAGTTAACTGAACTTGGAGTGTTCTTGTGCATCATACCATTTGACCAGCCAGGAATTGAGTATGTCTGATAAATATTGAAACTCCACCTCCTTTGGCTTTGTAGCCCTCCATTTGGGGTCTAAAAGTATGGTAGGATGAGTAACCTAGTAAAGCTGTGGTGCTCTCTGCAGCTTTGAACCAGGTTTCAGTGACTGCACAGATGTCAGCATCCTCCAGGACTAGGAATGCTTGCAATAAGTGCAGTTTTATGCTAAGACTCCTAGAATTTAACAGCATGACCACTGAATTTCATTTAGAAGAATTTTTCATGTTGGTAATTTTGTACTCATGACTTTGCCTAAAAAAGACACTACGGGGGAGGCAAGAGCCTTTGGCAGAAGCCTGAAGCCTAGGGGAGACAGATGAAGGCCATCTCTGGCAAAGCATCTTGGTCTATTAATCATGTCCTCGCAGGCTGTCAGGTAATGGATCCCCTTGGAATGACACCAGAAACTAAGCCAATTGCTAAAATCAGTCATTTTCTGATTGTATTGAGGCACTATTTTCGGTAACAGTAGGATGCTGCTTAAGGCTAGGGGCATACCTTCCTGTGACACATATTCAGCAAGCTCCAACATGTCTCTCTTCATATAGTCCATATATTTATGTCTCAAGTCATTCACACCAACATGGACTATGACAGAGTCATAACGGCACTTCAAAAGCTAAATTTCAGTTCTGAAAACAGCAAATTCTGAACCTTACTGTTGAACTTTTAGGGTGCTTTGCAGGGGAAATTTACCCCTCCATTCACCTCTATGAGGGGCTGCACCACCCACAGCCCTGATACTTATGTATACTAACTACAAGACTGCTCTGCCGCTGAGTATGGGGGGTACTTTGACGTGCTTCAATCTTAATATTAGTATGTATTCTCCCTATTCACAATTGAATCATCGCTGTTCTGAGGTTCACAATTACAGTCCTCAGACATTCGATCGGCATCTAGTGAGAGGGAAGACAGCTATCAAGAAGAAGTAGATGAGAAGCCATAGACACCAGGCACAGCATAGTTCACCCAGCCCCATCACTAGTCAACCACCCTTGTTAGGCACCCTTACCATGAGAAGATATTATGTGCATGAGGCACACAGAGCAAAATGATTCATAAGTAAAGATGATAGCCATGCTGTGATCCATACAGACTATGCTTCCCAGTGCAAGATCTGTGCACAATATACAACAGATCTTACCACACAGATACTTTCATGAAGGAATCAGAGTACAGCTATCACCACCAGCCGATGTGACAGAGTACAAAAAGGACACAGCTAAGGGGCTCACGTATCATCTGGGACACTGGGCAGTGAGAGATGGCATGAGTGACATGCCCTAAGAAGAGGCAAGTAGTGTAACCATAAGAGAAAAGATGTAAGGATTCATAGACACAAAAATCTCACCATCAGGAAATCCTCTCTGTGAGCCCATCATTTTTTAGCAGCAGTTGCATGGCATAGAAAGGTGCCACAGTGTGATGTCTCATTTTGGGACTGTGCTGTGCCCAAGAGGTTGGCATATGGTTAAGGTGTTAACCGTACATACACAAGGTATAGGGTTTGATTCTCACCTTCGAAGGGAAATTGGCTAGGCGTAAAATGGTCTGAAAAGGCAGCTAGCCTAGTACTTACCTATGAACCTATGATGCTGAGGAAGGTGGCCATTTATTTCATGGTACCACAGGACTCATCTCTCACTGTGACAACCAAAGGCAGTGTACCACATGTTCACATAAAATATGGTGTAGCCATGTTCCACACGTGTCGTGCATTGCCCAGTTGTGCTTGATGTCTCAGATGACACATGCTGTAGCAGCCAACTGGTGGTCTGTACCATCACCACCACACACTAGCAATCATGCCTTTCAACACCATGTTGTCTGGTACCAACTATACAAGTCAGGTTCTCTATGGTTTTAAGTGTAGCCACCTGGTAATCTTTGATCTGCCTGGCCAGCTGTGGACTCCACAACCAGATAGAGACCTGCAGGATTGTCACACTATTGTGGCAGCTCATGGTTGTAATGCTAACATCAGCAGCCAGTAGGTCTCCATCCAACTAAGCATATAAGGCAGCCAGACACAGCTCCTGCAGTAGTGAAGTTTGTATAAGAACCCCACCTTCAACATCCATATCCCTGTCTCCTGCCTTGTAACCACACGTAGTACTGTCTTAAATCTTTAACAATAACAGGTCTATAGAAATTTTTTATAAGCCTCTATTTTGTGCACTTTATGCCCATATGGCCTGAAAAAAGAATATCATGAGCTGTGGCAGAAGTGACTGATCTTAGAGTACTGGGACTAACCGCTGTTTTTACTACTTCTCACAGTAACCTCCCTTGAAGAATTCACTGTCTATAAAATAACTAATTGTGTCAGTCTACATACTTCTCTACCCTTGTGAATTAGAAGCCTCCTTGGCTACCTCCCTCAGGGCGTATAAATTGGTTCATAGGTTCATAAGAGGTTACTAGGCTAATGGCCCTAGGGCCTTTACAAGCCTAGCCATGTTATACCCATGTTCCCTAATTGACCCTGGTTAGCTGGTCATTATTCGCAGAGTGAGTGTATGATCAGCACCGACTGCCCTTGTCTGTGAGGGATATAGGTGCTACCCCCGAGGTTAATTTATGGTCTCTCATCCAATTGTCCAGGTTGCACTTTAATAGGGTTATTGAGGAGCTCTGCTTCATGTGAATTAGGAGTTTATTCCAGAGGAGCAACAATCTCTGGGAGATATATCTGTCTTTCCAGCATGTTCTGTTAATGTCACAGGCTAGGTTTAGATCCCTGGAAATACTAACTTTTGTCCCATTTGTTTTGTGGATGTGCAGCATTTCCATTAGGATACAGTCAATGACTGCTCTGTAGGCCAGGCACAAGTCACCTCTCAGCAGCCTGTAGAATACAGAGTACAGTGACAGGGCTTTCAGTCTTTCCATGTAGGTTATGTTTTTAAGGCCCTAAATGTTCCTGGTAAGAAACCTCTGTGGTCTCTCCAGCTGCTGCAGGTGTCTGTTGAGGTACATACAAAAGGGAGCATTGCACTCTCTTAGTAGTCTGATTAGGGCTGAGGACAGAGGAATTATAACATCCTTAGTCCTGAATGCAATGCTCTTATTTATGAGTTGCACAACATAGAAGGCTTTCCTTACCACTGTGGATGCATGGTGATCGAAGTTTAGATTGCTATCCATCTGTGTTCCCAAATCTCGTACTACTGGGTTTGAGCTTGGGGGGGGGTGCTGTCAATATTGTAATTTGCTGGGACCTCCTCTTTGCCACAGGGGATAATAATGCACTTTTTTACATTTAGTTTTAGTCCGTGGTTTTAACACCAATCATTTGTCTGGGCTAGCCCCTTTTGTATTATGTTAACATCATTTGGGGACTAAATGATTGCACCCAGTTTGCAATCATCAGTGAACCTGGTAAGCCACAGGCCATCTACTTTCACCTGGACTTCCAAGAAATCAGTTCCAAATAGTAGAGGGCCCAGCACAGATCCTTGTGGTATGCCACTGGTAAATGGTTTAGGTAGAGGTGGAATCCCCGACTTTGACAGTATGTGTTCTGTCGGTGAGCCATTTGGCTACTCATCTAGTGACATATGTGTTAATCCCCAGCTGGCAGAGTTTCTCAATGATATCCGAGTGGGGGATTATGGCAAAAGCCTTGGCTAAGTCAAGATAGGTAGTATGTTGACAATATGTTCAGATCCAAAAAAACTGTGCCTGTCCCATGTCTTTCATTGTGCTTCTCTCCAATTCCACTTACAAGGTATGTATAGTAACTTCTGGCAAGTATGGTTCAGATTCATATTTGCTGCTACTACCTATTCCTCTGAAGTAACTCCTTTCTAATGAAATCCAGTACATTTTGACAGCTGTGGAACAGATTTAACCTTGCTGCTACTACTGAGCTATTCCCATGAAGAGTCTACATGACCAGCCTCTTTTTGGCGTGTGGGCACTGGCTGAGTCTTGCTCATCCTAGCTGCATGTTATTGCAGGTGAACGGGGTACTGAAGCATCAAAATAATTTCCTCTTAAAATATCTGCAAAAATACTTTTAAACACTGCAAGCTATCTTCTCCCTGACCCCCAATCCATGTAAGCTTTAGTCAGTGGCATTTGATCAGCTGTCCCTCACATGGCACTAACTGGAGTGGACTTCTCAGGCAAATACTGCTCCATTTTAACAACTGCAGCCTTAATAATAGTTATGTCTGATACAGTGTTCCTCTTTGCAATGGTTTATTTTCCCTTCACTACGATAGGGTACAGGTCTTGTGATAGTTTGAAATAGCTATTGTCTCAAGACAGCCTCTCAGTACAGCAGTATCTCCTTTTGTGAGCTCAGCAACTTGGCTTTTGATCCCTATCCTGTTGCTGTGGGCATTTGAACCTTACGTACCCTACAATATTACAGCAGAAATACCTAACTTCAGGATCTTGACATGCACTAGAACTAGCTGTGATGATTTGGACTACTCGTTTGATCTCCTTATATCCATGTGTAGTGAAAGAAAACCTCATCTGGTGCAGTTGTGCCCTGCTGGCTAGATAAATGCTTCCGTCGCTGCCTAATTTCCTCAGAAGTATTGCACATGAGGGCTCTTAACCAGATTCTCATATCCTCAAACAATGTACTGACTGCTTCAATTTGTACTGTCTTCTAACATTTCAGAAGCAGTAATTTGATATCCACTCACTCATCTATTATAGGCCTATTTAGTGAAACTGGTTTGTGAGTAGTTGGGAGGCCATGTTACGTGATCTCAGCCTGGTGATTTTTGGATATATTTATCATATTCTGAAGATAATAAAGTGTATTAACTGTGGAATGTGGTGCGATCTTTGCCTTATATAGGCTTGTTTTGTTTATGAGTGCTGGAAGTCCATGTTTGTTGGTTTTATACACACACAAACACACACACACACACACACACACACACACACACACACACACACACACACACACACATGGAAGACAGTAATAATGCTGAATATGGTTAAAGTCTACATCTGTGTAGTCAACACAATTTGGTCAACAGGGTTAGGGAATATGTTCTTTTCCAGTATTATGTCATCTCAGAGTTAGCAACCCCCCACCCCCGGCGGTGCAGGAGAGCTTGCCACTTCAAAAAAACAATGTTTTTACTTTTTATGTTATAGTCTTGCATGTACTCAGGTTATTGCTCAGCATAAGCATAGTAGATTTTTGGCTACCTTTTGTTGTCGACATTTTGTTGTGTTGCTATGTTTTAATATATATATATATATATATAGATAGATATAGATAGATAAATATATATATAATTACTGCCCCTTGTACCTCCTTAGTAATGCATGTTGCCTCTAACCCAACCCCCTAACTCTGAGCCTTACCACAGAAAAACCCTTTCCATAACACTACCACTACAGAAGACAGGCTCAGACACTGAAACATGCACCATTAAATATGCACAACAGTAAAGCTCTATCACCTTACTTAACCTTTACGCTAACCCTAACCTATCAACACTCACAAATACACTTAGCTATGTCTGCACTCTGAACTCTCTGCATTCTGATACTGCACTTCATACTGTCTGCATTCTGAGCTCTGAATATTTTGAATTGTAACTATATCTACCGATTTTATATATATATATATATATATATATATATATATATATATATATATATATATATACTGTGCTGCTACTGACGGCATTATATGTGCATATATGGGTGCAACAGCTATTAGCAAATGCTCATAAGTATGAACACTGTTTTTGGCTTGGCAACAGCTCTTTTTTGCAAGATCATGCTACAGTGAGATTAAGAAATTTGCCCTTACCCCACTGTAGTGTGTTCTCAGAGCTGGTATATATAACTAGCTAGGAAGTATTGGTGGCACAGCCCCCCCACATGGGGGATGCATGTGCGCTTGCCCCCTCTGCAGAAAACATAGTTTTCACTGCTTTCAGTATATTCACTATTTGATCTATTTTGATAATTTTTTTCAATGCTCTTGGATGAGATGTGTAACACACACACACACATATATATATATATATATATATATATATATATAAGTGTCTATCAGAAGCTTGAGTTTTCAGAAACTCGAAATTGATATGGTCGAAACCATATGATCAGTTTTCCAAAAACTCAAATCTTTTGAATGGAGATACAATGTGGAGTGGGGACTTTACCATTTTCCCCACTGTAGTGAATCTCTGAGTTGGTATATATAATATGCAGGATGTGGGTGGTTCAGCGGCCTACTCTCCTGAAAAAACATTAAAAAAAAGGTAAAGGCAGATTTTTGTTGTTTTTTGAATTCTGAGTTTTCGGAAACTCGATCATATCGTCTTGACAATATGAATTTCAAGTTTCTAAAAACTCAAACATTTGATTGAAATAAATATATATACACACACACACACACACACATATATATATATATATATATATATATATAGAGAGAGAGAGAGAGAGAGAGAGAGATTTTATATATATATATATATATATATATATATATATATATATATATATATATATAGATATATATAGATATATATATATATATATCGATACACACACACACACACACACACACACACATATATTTATGTGTGTGTGTGTGTGTATCGATATATATATATATATATATATATATATATATATACATATTATATATATATATATATATATATATATATATCTATATACATATTATATATATATATATATATATATTTATATATATATTGAGAGAGAGAGACAGAGAGAGAGATATGGGTTCAGTGTGTTTGACTGTATGTTCATTACATCACCTCTTTAGTTAGGAAGATTTTGTCAAACTGTAACTTCATTGCAGGATGCTGGATTTTTTTTTTTGCAGGATTGCTACATAGTGGGGAGTGGAATTTTGCCTTTTTCCCAATGTTTTGTGATCTTGGAGTTGGTGTGTGTGTATGTATGCAGATATATACACACACACACACGCACACACATATATATATATATATATATATATATATATATATATATATATATATATATATATGGGTCTATGTCAGATGATCAAGTTTTCAGAAACTCGAAATTCATATGGTTGAGACCATATGATCGAGTTTCTGAAAACTCAAACATCAAAAAAAAAAAAGAAAGAAAACACAAAAATCTACCTTTTTTACATTTTTTTTTCAGGGGGGCCTAACCCTCCTGCAACCCCTGCAAATTATATATACCAACTCTGAGATCACACTACAGTGAGGAAAAGGATCAATTTTCTGATCTTCACTGTACCACGGTCTCCATTCAAACACTTACGAGTTTTCAAAAGCTCGATTATATGGTCTCGACCATATGAATTTCGTGTTTCTGAAAACTCGATCAGTTGATAGGGATCCATATAGATATATATGTGTATGTATATAAGTACAAGGGGTATGGGGGTGCAGGGGAGCTTATTTCTTTCTTCTTTTTTTGTTGAGTTAATTAATTGAGTTTTGAGTATTTATGGTATATGTAGTATATCTCTATTTTATGAGTCAGTGATGTAGTGAAATGTAGTCATATGAATATTACAAATACATAAATATAGATAGATAAAACACAATTTGGTGGTTAGAAGTAACCACTTTATTCATGATTAACAAAAAATAAATTAAAAAAATCAAATCGTCACTAAGCACTTTTATCCCAAAAATATGAGACTTTAACAAACTGGTGATAAAACAAAATTCAACACTTAAATGACCTCTGTAGAACAGCAGAGTACATTATATCAATCAAATGATATAATTCAACAGATAAAGAATAAAAAATAAGCTCAGGTGGTGCTCCGGGTTCCAGTATAAAATCCTTGTTTAATGAAATCAAACAATAATAGTACACAAGCGCTTTCACAATCTGCTTCTTCAGGTGTCTAAAAAATACTAAGTTCCTATTCACTTAAATACCTTCCTGTGAGTAATCGCATGATATAAACCACCTGATACTGAACAATAAAGTGCATAAGTCATATAAAAACACTCATCAGCATTTGAAAATAAAATACAACTAAATAACTAATTTGTATAAACATAATATACATAAAATCACAGATAAAACAAGCTATGCAAAAAATCTAATGTAGCATACTCATCTAGTTCAAGGTCTAGATTTTAGTTTCGGTCTCAGGGGGACATATTAATTTAATCCACTTCCTGGATCTCCCCTGAGCCTAACTATCCATCTAGCTTCTAACTCTTCTGTGGCATTACGTGTGTCACCTCCTCTTCTATTCTCATATATTTGGCCTATCACCATGAACTTAAAAGTATGTGTGGGACTAGTACTACTGACATGTTTAGCTAGAGCATTGATCTTACTCCCTTTATTAATGTGATACATATGCTCACGCATCCTTTCCTTCAGAGTTCTATCAGTCTTCCCCACATAGAATTTATTACATTCTGAGCAATAGGCCAAATATACTATATGTACACTATCACAAGTGGCATATATATTGAACTTGTATAACTTTTTCTGGTCTGGATTATAAAACTGTGAACTAATATTTTTTATCGCTTTAAGCTCAGGTACCTGGTTAGTGGTTGTGATTTTGTTTTTTGGTTAAATTATATAATTCATCCAATCATTCAATGTTCTAAACTTCCCTTCTTAAGTACAGCTTTAGGACGGTAATCATAGCCCAGGGCTTCACATTTCTGTAGCAGTGATATGTGAAGAATGGCGCTACAAGATTATGCAAATCTTGGACTGTCAGGATATTTATGGAAATGCTGAGTACTTTTTTCTAACACAACCCCCTATCAGAATTGAGTAACATGATTAATACATAAGCAATATGGGGACAGCTACTATGCTGTTAAGGGGCTTTACATGTATCCACGAGTTCGATTCATAGACATGAATCTATAATGAACTCATTTGTGTACAAAGTGTGTAAATAGCCCTGAAGTTATGCCAGAAAGTAGCAGGTTTCAGTCAGAATACAAAGATGTGAGGGGAGCTGAGCTGGTGCTTCTGCATTCCTGGACATTTTTACTGGAGGGGTCACTTAGGTAAGTGCTTCATTTTGATGCTTGTGCATACCTGGGCATATTACTGAAGGGGTCACTTGGAGAAATGTTTCTTTTCAGTGCTTGTGCATACCTGGACATATTACTGAAGGAGTCACTTGAATGAATGTTTAATTTCAAAGCTTTTGCATACCTGGACATTTTATTGCATGAGTCACTTGAGGAAATGTTTCATTTCAGTGTGTGTGCATAAGTGGATGTTTTACTAAAGGGGTCACTTGGGTGAATGTTTCTTTTCAGTACTTGTGCATACATGAACATTTTACTGAAGGGTTCACTTGGGAAAGTGTTTCATTTCAGTGCTTGTGCATACTGGACATATTGTTGATGGGGTCACTTTGGGAAATGTTTCACTTCAGTGCTTGTGCATATGTGGATAATTTACTGAAGGGGTCACATGGGGATATGTTTCCTTTAGTGCTTGTGCATACCTGGACATATTACTGAAGGGGTTGCTTGGGTGAATGTTTCATTTTAGTGCTTGTGCATACTGGGGCATGATACTGAAGGGGTCACTTGGGTGAATGTTTCGTTTTGATAATTGTGTATACTGGGGCATGTTAATGAAGGGATTGCTTGGGTGAATGTTTCATTTAAGTACTTGGCATACCTGGACATATTACTAAAGGGGTCATTTGGAGAAATGTTTCATTTTAGTGCTCATGCATACTGGGACATGTCACTGAAGAGGTTGTTTGGGATATTTCATTTTGGTGTTTGTGAATACCTGCACATTTTACTGAAGAGGCTACTTGGGGAAATGTTTCATTTTAGTGCTAGTACATACCTGCACATTTTACTGAAGTGGCTGTTTGGGGGAATGTTTCATTTTGGTGCTTATGCATACTGGGCATGTTATTGAAGGGGTCATTTGGGTGAATGTTTCATTTTGGTGCTTGTGTATACTGGCGCATCTTAGTGATGGAGTCACTTGGATAAATGTTTCATTTCAGTGCTTGTGCATACCTGGAAATTTTACCAAAGGCATCACTTGAGGAAATATTTCATTTCAGTGCTTGTGCATACATGGACATTTAATGAAGAGGTCTCTTGAGGAAATGTTTCATTTCAGTGCTTGTGCATACATGGACATTTAATGAAGGGGTCTCTTGGGGAAATGTTTCATTTCAGTGCCTGTGCATACCCCTACATATTACTGAAGGGTTTGTTTGAGTGAATGTTTCATTTCAGTGTTTGGCATACCTGGACATTTTACTAATGGGATCGTTTGGAGAAATGTTTCATTTTAGTGCTTATGCATAATGAGACACATCACTGAAGAGGTCATTTGGGACATGTTCCATTTTGGTGCTTGTGCATACTGGGGCATGTTACTGAAGGTTTCTTGGGGAAATGTTGCATTTCAGTACTTGTGCATACATGGACATTTTACTGAAGGGATCGCTTGGGGAAAGGTTTCATTTCAGTGCTTGTGCATACCTGGGCATATTACTGAAGGGGTTGCTTGGGGAAATGTTTGACTTCAGTGCTTGTGCACACTTAGACATTTTACAGAAGGAGTTGCTTGGGGAAATGTTTCATTTTATTGCTTCTGCATGTCTGGACATATTACTGAAGGGGTCACTTGGGCGAATGTTTTATTTTAGTGCTTGTGCATGCCTGGACATATCATTGAAGAAGTCATTTGGGAGAATGTTTCATTTCATTGCTTATGCATACCTGAACATTTTACAGAAGGGGTCACTTAGGGAAATGTTTAATTTTAGTGCTTGTGTACTTGGACATTTTATTGAAGAGTTCATGTGGTGAAATGTTTCATTTTGGTGCTTGTGTACACTGGCACATCTTAGTGATGGAGTCACTTGGATAAATGTTTCATTTCAGTGTTTGGCATACCTGGACATTTTACTAATGGGATCGTTTGGAGAAATGTTTCATTTTAGTGCTTATGCATAATGAGACACATCACTGAAAAGGTCACTTGGGACATGTTCCATTTTGGTGCTTGTGCATACTGGGGCATGTTACTGAAGGTTTCTTGGTGAAATGTTCCATTTTGGAAAGTTGTGCATACTGGGGCATGTTACTGAAGGAGTCACTTAAGAGAACATTTAAGTTTAGTTCTTGTGCATACTAGGAAAAGTCACTGAAGCAGTCTCTAGGTTGCTAAGGGAAATGATTTATTTGCATATCAGAGAAGTGATTGTGCATACATGATCAGATTGCTTAAGTGACTGCTGGGCAACATAATTTCTTGTGTCATTTTAGTGCTTGTGCATACTTATCGCAAACTAATAAAGGGGTTGCTGAGGGAAATAATTTCTAAGTCAGGGAAGTGCTTGAGCGTACTTGGATAAATAAGTTTGCAGATTGCAACTCCAATATCAAAGGCAAAGCATCGCATTTAAGAATGGATGTGCATACTGCAGGGATGTCGGACTATAAATTGCAAGACCTCATTAGCATACAGTGCTTTACATTTCTCATTTGAATCTCATTTTTTTCAGGCACTGTGCATTAGCATACATGGCCTCTGTGAAGTGGGTCTCTGCTACACTCATTCATAAGCATCAGGAATGCGCAAGCGACTATGAATGCTAGGAAAAATTTACATACTCAATAGCACTTGTCAGTAAAACTACCTAGAATTAACTTTATTTTCAATATCCATTGATTTCAAATCTGGATCAAAACAACCGAAAGCTAAAAGAAAATAAATTAAAATAATGAAAAATAATATGTATATTTGTTTTTTTTTTTTTTTTCTTTATTATACTGATATCATGGTTAGCTCATAAATTCACTTAAACTTTTTTTATTGCACCCAAATTAAAGTACTTTGCAAGTTAAACATGAAATTACATAAACCAGACACGTTTATCTACAATTAAAATAATCAGGGGCCCCAAACGTCTTTTGAGTATTTGCACTAAAGAAAGATGAAGCATTAGAAATAAACCTGCAATAATTGCAAATTGCATGAAAATGTCCTTTTAACCTTTTGTTTGGGTGTCAAATATTATTAATCTGTCCTTGAAGTATATCAGTTATACTTAAGAAGTAAGGTTTTAAGACATTGAATGACTGAGTGAATTCTGTCATTTGGTGAATGGTGTGTAATATACAGACTACGTAAGCATTTGAATTTATCCGATAGTCTGGTGATTTGAGGATATGAATTTGATAAAGCAGCTGGTTGACAGGTGTGCAAATCGCACAGTTCTTGAAGTTGGGAAATATGTCTTTTTCCTGATTTTGTGCTGTATTAGGGTTAGTATATATATAATTAGCAGAGGGTGGGGCGGCACAGTGGGTCCTGCCCTCATGCAAAAATGATGGTTTAGTTAATTTTCTAATTTACATTTTGCATGAAATTATGTTGTTGCTCAGCGCATACATACTTGAGTGTTGATAGAGACATTGTTAGTGTTTTGCAGTCAACATTTGGAACGCTGATGAAAAAAGTGCTCAGCCTTAACAGCATATAGCAAATAAATGCTGTTGCCTTTAGTTATGACCAGCACCAGCCACACTCAAATAATCTTCATCTTTGCATTCTTATCAATTCTTCACAATCTTGCATGACTCACAGTAACTGTAAAACATCAGCCTAATTCCCTAAACTTGAGCTGGTTACAGACAGCCTACTCACCGGACCGACTCTATCCACAGGTTTGATTGTTTTTTTGGTGCCACATGGTCCTGGTGGGTTCAGCCCCGTTACACTCAGGCTCACTCCGCTCCCCTATCCTGCCCCCATTCCACACCCGCCCCCACTACTCGTACATTTATCCATACTCCTAATCACCTGACCCTTGTAGCACACCCAACACCCAATCAAATTCACTGCCAAACTCCACACCCTATTACACACTCTGTGTCCTACCACAGCATACTTTCCCAACTACCTACCCTTCTCCTACTCATTCTTACCTCTAGCACCTCGCACTAACCTTATTCTATCTTCCATCCTACTCTACCTCCCTACTCACTCAACCAACAACTTTCTATATAACTCAAACACACTTTAAAAACCAGACAACTCCAATCATGTCTCAGTCCCAACAACACTATACTCTCTTATTACTATTCACTCTACTTATAAGTCTCTCCATAGCCCCCATCAGTACCTCTTATCACCTCACACTCACCACTACAACCTCAGATCACCCACTCTACCTCTTACCACCACCTATCCCCCCTGTCCCCCTAGTCACATACTCACATCCCCATCCATTTATACTCAATCCCCCATTAAGCTCACCTATTTACCTTAACACCACATGCAGAAAACAACCAAGTCTCAAATTCCACACCCTAACAATGCTATACCTCAAAACAATCATCACCATAGCAGCCCGTTTACTACTAGGAGGTGATATCCACCCCAATCCTGGCTCACTAACAACTCCAACTAACACCTGCAATTCCCACCCCCCCACTTAAACTTACTAATACTCATCTTAAGTATTCACAGTATTATGAACAAAATAGAAGAACTCCACTTTACTATTTACATTTATTACCCTGCTCTAATGCTCATTACTGAGACGTGGCTTAAAACACATATCAGGGATAACTACATAACCCCGCCTGGATACAAAATTCCAATGGCTGACAGAATTAACAAGATAGGTGGTGGCATTGCCCTACTCTATAAAACTAGTTTAAAAATCCAACTCCTACAAAATGAATCCTCAGACTTCAAAAATGCAGAAACCATATTTGCAAAACTCCACATAAACCAGCACAAGCATCTAAACTTACTTGGGCTTTATATACCACCAGGCGATAATTTTACCACCCCAGAATCCATACTACATGGGGCTTCCTACTCCCTTCCCCATGAAACTATAGTCCTAGGAGATGTCAACATTGACTGGAACTCTATCCTTGCTCCAACACCCACCAGTCATATTAACCTTTACAACTTCACCCAAGTCATTCATACACCCACCCGCATCAATAAGTCTACTAAAAAAGAATCCATATTAGACTGGATCCTCACAAACCAACCCAATACTGCCCATCAGTGAGGTACAATGCCTGACTCTCTCAGTGACCACAACCCCACATATATCCTTAGACACAAACTAAAATCTAATTACTACCTCTCCATACTACAAACCTGCTCCCGCAAAAACTTCCTCACAGATCACTTCTTATAAGCCATAAATTCCTGTAACTGGTCTCCCGTTAAAGCCTCCCACTTGACAAGGCAGTTGAATACTTTAACTCCACATTTTTAAACATCCTTGACCACCTAGCCCCAACTAAATTATTTAGGCCACACAGGTAAAAAAATGCACCCTCCAAAGCTAATAATACAGCATCCATGGGACCAGATGACATCCAGGGCTATGTACTACATGAACTACAAAATGAACTGGCACTTCACCTAAGTGTCATGTTTAATCATACCCTCACCTCAGGCTTTGTGTCCATTAAGTGGCACACAGCTACAGTTATCCCACTCCACAAGGGGGGATCTACCTTGGATCCCGGGAACTACTGCCCCATCAGTCTGATGAGCCTGATCTGCAAGGCCATGGAATGTATTATCATGGAACTTATAAACAAAGACACTGGCAACCTTCAAACACAGGACTCCACCCAGTTTGGGTTCGTAAAGGGCCGATCTTTTCTCCTGAACCTGACTGACTTCTTCGAATCAGTCTCCAAAGCTGTGAATGAAGGTAAGGCAGTCCACACAGCCTATCTGGACCTCACCAAGGCCTTTGACACCATCCCCCACTCTGGAATCATAGATAAACTTACTAAGCTGGGCATTTATCCCTATGTCACTCGATGGGTTGCCAAATGGCTTACTGACAAAACCCAAACTGTAAAAGTAGCTGACTCCAAATCCAGTTCCAGGCAAGTGGGTTCAGTCCTGGGACCTCTCTTGTTTGGCATCTACTTCTCTGAAGTACAGGCCAACAATAAGGGACTCTGGCTAACAAAGTTCGCAGATGACTGCAAACAGGGAGCCATTATTGAATCCCCAAGTGATGTGGATACTCTACAAAAGGGCCTTACAGAAACAGATGCTTGGTGCCAGAGCCATGGGCTCAAGCTCAATGCCATGAAATGTATAATTATCCCCTTTGGGAAAAAACATGTACCCATGAATTACCACATAGGTGGCAGTACACTAAACACCGAAAGTATGATAAGAGACTTAGGGACACAGGTGGACAGTGGTCTCACCTTCAATAACCACATCACCACAACAGTCAGGAAATCCTTCTATGTGGCACACCTCATCACTATTCATCCAGAAAAACAAGGTCATTGTCCCACTGTACTCATCCCTCATTAGACCCATTATAGAACACAGCACCCCATTTGGTGTGTACCTCTCAAGACATCTGCAACAACTGGAAAGGCCACAGAAATACCTCACTAAAAGAATCACAGGCCTAAAGCAGATGCCCTATGCTGACTGCCTTAAAAAACTCCAGCTATACTCTGTCACATATCGTCTACTCCGAGGCGATCTATGCTTAACATACAAGGCCATGTCAAACCCAGAGCTGTTGGACATGCTACACTTAAAGAAATCCCAATCCCTCAGAGCCACACGCTCCAGGGATCTAAACCTTGTCATCACAATAAACAAAACATGCTGGAGGGATAGGTTCCTAACCCAGAGACTCTCCAGACTCTGGAATAGACTGCCCATACATGTCAAACAGAGTGCCTCTTTGGCCCTCTTCAAAAGGAACCTTGATGGTTGGATGGAAGAAAGGAAATTCACCCCGGGAATCACGTCAGTTGCCCTGCTAGACAGTGGTCCAGGGAAGTAAATAGTGTGGGAAGAAGTAGCCAGGGAATTGTTATGGCTAGGCTTGTATAGGCCATAGGACTGATAGCCTAGTACCAACCTATGAATCTACGAACCTATAAGGATATGTAGTAACCCGCCTCCTAGCTACAAAAGTCTATAATAGCCTTACTCAAAGACAAGGATAAAGCCTGGAAAATCTGGCAACAAAACAAGACACCCATAACCAGGCAAACCTTTTTTTGAACTTTGAAATAAGGCAAAAAACAAATTGAGATTGACAAGAAAAATCACTACTTTTCCCTACAAAGCAAACACAACTCCAATCCTCAAAATTTTTTCTGCAGTGAACAACATCCTCCAGCCTGGTAAAACCGCCACCCCCCAAAATATACCAAATATAGAAGGCACAAACTTAGCCATAGCCACTGACTTCAACAAATACTTTACCTCCTCCATTCTTAAACTCAAAAACAATACAAGCACTACCAACCTACCACAAGCCCCAAGGCCCAAAACAACACTACCCCCTTCTCTCTCAGGGCAGTTCTAACATCTATTATCCAAAAATACTTAACTAAACTCAAACCAACCACCCTCACCACAGACAATCTTCCCGCCGAACACCTTCCACTCGCATGCAAAGTTATAGCTTACACCATTTCACTACTAATAAATAGATCCATTACTGAAAATACTGTTCCTTCCTTGTGGAAGACCTCATTCATAATTCCCCTTCACAAGGGTGCCCCCCTCCTACTGACTTCTCTAACTACCGACCAATTGCGATCCTCTCACCCCTATCAAAGATCTTAGAAAAGTGCGTCCATCATCAACTCCTTACTTACCTTCTCTCCAATAATCTACTTTCCAAATCTCAACATGGACTTCGCCCATCCCACAGTACCACCACTGCTCTAATCAACTTCATCAACACATTGACCAAGGCAACCTAGTCTCCGCTACCTTTTTAGACTTATCCAAAACATTCTTTACAATTTCTCACAACAAACTCCTAACCTGTCTCTCTGACCTCAACATCAATAACCCCACCTTACTCTGGTTCAGAAGTTACCTATACAACTGCCAACAGTCTGTCAAATGGCTCAACTCCCTATGTCACACTAGGCATCCCACAAGGCTCTCTTCTAGGCCCCCTTCTTTTTAACATATTTACAAACCAACTCCACTTAGCAACCACTAAAGCTGACATAGTTCAGTATGCAGATGACACAACCCTGATCTGCTCCACTCCTAGCATACAACTTCTCCAGCAAAAAGCCCAAGAATCCTTTACAGAAATAGAAAACTGGCTAAGTAAGACACAATTGATATTAAACCCCAAGAAAACACAACTTATGCTGTTCCACCAAACAAAGACCAACAACCCCACCTTCTCCATACTCTCAGCCAACAAGACCCTCATCAGCCCAGTATCAGAGGCCAAACTACTAGGACTTACAATTGACCCACAACTAAGATACAGCAAACATATCTCTATAACTATCTACAAAGTCCATAAAAACCTAGGGACCCTCTATCGCTATAAAAGGTACCTTACCTCCAAGTCTAGAACTGATGTAGCCAGAACCCATCTCCTATACGCATTACTTTATGCATCCCAAGTTCTAACAAACCTAAATAAAACCGACCTGAACAAACTTTCCACTTGCTACAACAAAAGCCCCAGGTTCGCAACCAATGTCAAATTGCACTGCCAATCCCTATATTCATTACACTGGCTCAAATTTCTTAATATACCACCACCTCTACCTAGCCCACCAAATACTGTACTATCCTGAGAAAAACCCTGCCCTGACTGGTCTTCTAAACTTCTACAACTCAAATAGACACAATCCAGTAATAAAGCTCTGATCAATACAATCCCATGTAAAAACAGTTCTGGTGAATTTCTTTTCCCTAATGAAGTCGCTAAAACATGGAACACTCTGCCGCCTGACCTCGGATTACAAAATTGTACTTCCACTTTCAAAAACTTCCTTAAATCATACCTTTACACTAACTGTTTTTGTAACTGATATGCACCCCCCCTGGAACCTCACCCCAATGTAAGACTTTGTTCCCTTATGCCTCTGGTGTTCATTATTATAGTTATTTTCCAATACTCACATATTGTACATATTACTACTTGGTAAAAGCCTTGCAACACTGTGTTCTAACCATGCTCATTGTTTATATTGTACATATTGTATCTACTATGTATAACATGTTTCACTATCATTATTATCTTTTGTATCTATGTATAGCATGTTTCACTATCATTATTATCTTTTGTATCTATGTATAGCATGTTCACTATCATTATTATCTTTTGTATCTATGTATAGCATGTTTCACTATCATTATCTTTTGTATCTATGTATAACATGTTTCACTATCATTATTATCTTTTGTATCTATGTATAACATGTTTCACTATCATTATTATCTTTTTTATCTATGTATAGCATGTTTCACGATCATTATTATCTTTTGTATCTATGTATAACATGTTTCACTATCATTATTATCTTTTGTATCTATGTATAGCATGTTTCTCTATTGCTATTATCTTTTATTCACTTTGTAACCACAAAATATGTACTGTGTGGAGTTTTTCTCCCCAGGACTCCGCTGAAAAGGGACACCAGTTGTCCAGTCAGAGTATCCTGGTAAACAAACGTTAAATAAAAATAAATAAATAAATACTGGCCAGTATGCTTTCCAGGAATTCACCCGTTTCAGTCTAAGCCTGCAGACTTTCAGCTGGTATCTTCTCAGCGGTAACTGTAGCTTTCCTAAGACTACTTTGCTTTCATATAAAATATGTACAATGTTTTCCAGAAGGAGATAAAATATCCTTTTCAGTGGTTCTATTTCTTATTGCTTTTATGGTAGCATGCTGCCATCATCTGTTGCAGTCTGGCAAACCAAGGTCACAATTACTATAATACAACTTCAATATGAACTTATGGCAGCTATAGCTAAGCAGTCAATATCCTCAAAAGACAGATGCCAAAAGTTATAGTTTTATGTAGTCTATCAAAAAGCACTCAAGACACAAGCTTTTGAGACATAATAATAAATATACAAAAAAGTACATTCATGCATAGTGAAATGTTAAATAAAACATTTTAAACAGGAAGAGATGCACAAGAAAACATCTAATAGGTCCTATGGGCTAGGCTTGTAAAGGCTCCAGGGCCATTAGCCTAGTACAGACCTATGATTCTACCACCACCACTGACTAAAGATAATTGCAACCTGTCTATCTATCTATCTATGACCAAAAGCAAGATTTACAGAGAAGACTTCACTGATTCTGGGCAACAGACTGTCTCTCTCTTCTCATCTACAGACCCAGCACTCGAAGAATAAACTACGGATTGCATATAATGATGTCTGTGCTGATTTTCAGAAAAGTATCCCTTTACATAAGAATCCCCAGGGGGTGTCTTGGAAATAGTCAATACTGTGAAGTATTCAGTTAGTGGAGTTCATTTTAGTTCATTAACCCATATGTGATGTGGAATGTCATTCCTCCAGCTGTCTACACACATCCTTACATTCCAGAGCACTTTGTGTAAAAGCAACTTAAAATGCAAGATAAACTTCTTTTTTTGGCTTTTCCTGGTTAGGGGTCGCCACAGTGGATCACAAATGCAAACATTTTATGAACAATAAAAAATATTATTAAAAATGAGCAAATAGCAATGTTATCAGTAAGAAGAATTCTTTACAGTGATGATATTCAGTGCATTTATTGTCCTTCCATAAATATAATGCACACAAACCAAGAATTACATCTATATGTGTGTGTGTGTGTGATTGTGTGTACACACACAGATATATATATATATATATATATATATATATATATATATATATATATAATATATACGTGTGTGTGTGTGTGTGTGTGTGTATATATATATATATATATATATATATATATATATATATATATATATATATATTGCTAAAATTCATAAACGAATTGTCATATCTTGGAAAATGCACGGCCTCGACATGTACTGCTAGAACACTTTCTTTAACCAGACATAAGCTTTTACATGACAGCAAGAAATTCTTCTCTGATTGCATGTTTATTGAGCTATTTACAGAAATATGAAACATATGCTTAATTGAATAATTAGAAATATAAATAACACTGATTATCTCTCAAGATATGCATCCGGCAATGCAAATATCAGTGATATTTTTCTTCAGCAACATCTAGGGTTTCACCTGATGCTATGCAATGGTTTGTAAATCACTTAATTAATAAAGAAATTGTTTCTTCTTACATTTAACAGAAAACTCCGTGCTTCACAAGACAACCTGGATGAAATTGGAAGTGTTTTGTGAAAACACAGAACTGAAAGCTGCATTTCCAAAGAATATTAACAATTTCAGATTCCGAATGAAATGGAGTCATATTTTCATATGAATGGTGTATATTACACTTGTATTATTTAAAGTATATTATACATTTTCATAATTATATTGCATATGGAAACTTGAACACAGAATTTATTTATGTATTTTAAGAACTATAAATGAAAGAATGAATTGTATTTTGCATTACGATAAGTGTTTCTCACCAAGGCCTAGGAGAAGGTGATGATTTTGTTTAAAGCTTGTGTTGACTTTATTTTAATATGTGTACACCTGTTAAAAGAACTGCCACAGTTTGTATCAATGAGTAGATAATAATCAGATTTGGAAATATTGCTCAAGACAACATCTGAAATCTAGGTTATGAAATTTAAGGACACTAAATTACCATGTCACCTGTTTTCATTTTTATGAAATAAAGTTGGAATATATATACATGTCCCTTGCTCATATGCATATTTCCACTCTCATTCTTTTTATCAGGCATAGATTGATAAGGGAATATTGTTCCAGTTCTTCCAGTAAGAAACAAAAGGAATAAATGTTAAGTAGTACTAGTTTTATTTTCATTATATGCAAGTACAAATAAATACTGGATCAAGATAATGCCCTGCCTTCAAGATCAGCTGAAAATGATGCCATCAAAATGGCAAACAGAAGTGCAATTCTAGAGAACAGCTATATTAACAGAAAAAGTAGTATACATCTTACGAGAAAGAAAATTATAAGGGTTCACTCCAATAGCATTTGTTAAGGTAAGATTTATACATTTGTCTAATACCCAGTAAAGAGAAGTGCAGTGGATATAAAAAGTGTACACACCCCTGTTAAAATGCTAGGTTTTTATGATATAAAAAATGAGACCTCAATAAATCATTTCAAATCTTTTCCCACCTTTAATGTGACCTATAACCTGTACAATTCAATTGAAAAACAACAAATCTGTTAGGGGAAAAATATAAAAAATAAGAAAGTACAATAAGCTGGTTGCATAAGTGTGCACACCCTTAAACTAATACTTTGTTGAAGCACCTTTTGTGTGCACTTTTTATATCCACGTGTAAAGATATGTGAAGGCTGCCAGCCTAGCTAGATAGAACTTTGTAGATAATTCTGTCATTTGTAAATATGAATATAAGCCACAGGCTTGTTCTCTTAAATGTGAAAAGACTGTATTGGATGTTGAACTGCAAAAATGTAACAACAATGCACTCTGCTGTAAGAAAGCTGATAAGTCAAGCATTTTATGGCCGTTTTTGATCTCAGGGCTTGGAGCCGTGGTGTCTGAACCAGTAGATTCTTTATTTTGTTTTGAGACTAGAGTTTATTGCTAGAATTTGCATGTATAATGTCTTTTATCGCTGTAGCTTCCTGACCAGGTGCAAGATCAAAAGGGCTGCTAAAATGAGTTTCTGTTAGCCTGGGAACCAGAGAAAAAAAATTATGTAATCTGACATGAGTCAGTAGTACTGTGTTATTAATTTAAGGACAGAGAAGAGCATTTTGCATGTATTCAGAACATCCAACACCACCAGCACTGTCTTGCTCTATTCATACGTTTATTTTAGAACTGTGTTTGCTCTTAGGTATTGCTAGGGAATAGGAAGATTAGACTAGCTGTTTTCTGTATTGATGTCAGAACTTTAATTTATTGTTTTAAATTTTTTAATCATTTCTCTGTGATATCTGAACTCTTGACTAGCACTGCGTAGTAAGAAGCATTGTCTTGTGTTCCTATTATTTATTATTAAATATTTTTAAACTTTCAACTGTGGCTGTTTTGTGTAGAGATAATTTAAGCTCTAAAGTACATTGCATGTATATAGTGATACTGGCCAAGCCACTACAATAGCTTTAGCCCTGGTCAGATTTACTATTTGGATAATAATATTGCACAGTAATTATTGCACACCCTTTAGTAAGGGCCTTATTAGCAGCTGATATTACTGATTGGTGGCAGTGATTTCTACCTTATAGCCTTGCAGAGAAGGGGGCATAGCTGGAGAATCTGTGCCAGCCTTCCCCAGGAGTGTCCGTGTGTTTGTATATAACTCATATCTGAAAGTGTGTGTGTGTCAGCTACTTGGGCAGGGACACAAAGCACTGGTTGGACAGAGAGGGTGCTGGAGGTTTTAGCTTGACCACTAGGCTGAGATCTAAACCCTATAGCTGTGCCAGTGGGGAGTCTTACTGGGGATCTGGAGAGAAAGGGAGAAACCAGCCCCAGACTGACTGTGATCTCTGTGTGCGCTTAAGAGAAATTGCACTTTACTGTGTGTGTGTATTTGTTATCCTCCCCTATGTGGACGCCCCTCATTGGTGTTAGTGGTGAGGATTGAGGCTCCTTGATTACTGGTCCAGTGCACGGGTGTCGCATATTAATTGTTTGGCAGTGGTGGGATATCCACACCACATATGAATTGGTTGGCAATTGGCCTGTAGTGGTGTGGATAGTGAATTCCTGTAGCTTGTGTACAGTGATCACTGAAGGTGTTTTTGTGCTCTAAATCAGCCATGCAGTGAATACTCTGAGTTCAGATCACAATTGTTTTATTTCTTTTGTTAGCTTAGATAGTCAGGGAGAGCAGGCAAGCATGTCAGCAGAGGAGTACGGAAATTTGACAAGGAGCCAGCTGGCTGAAATGTGCCAGGCTAGGGGACTGGTGCATGGAAACCTGACTAAGGCAGACATGATTGCAGCTTTTGTCACAGCTGCATCAAAAAACAGCAACCAGGAGGATGATCAGACTGGCCATGGAGATGTACAACAGTCAGGGAATGGAAAGCTCAACCTTTGTGCAGAAGACTTAAAAATCCATCTTGAGCTAAAGAGACTTAAGTTGGAGGCCAGGTATTTGGAAATGGAAGCTGTGAAAAAGGAGCATCAGAGGCAGCATGAAAAGCAGATGCTGACTCTTTGCCAGAGTCATGGAGGTAATGGGGAAGGAAGTAACTGGACCTCAGAAGCAGAAAAGGTCAGTACATTTCTTCCACAGTTTACAGAGGAGGATAATTTTGATAGTTTCATTCATATGTTTGAGAAGGTATGTAAACAGTATGATGTTGACCAAAGGCTCTGGGTACGGTTCCTGACCCCCTTACGTCATGGTAAAGCTGTAACTGTGCTATCTAAATTAACTGATGGCGAATGTTTTGATTATACTGCTGTTAAGAATTGCTTGTTAGAATTTTTTAAGCTAACACCTGAAACTTATAGGAAAAAGTTTTGTGAGCATGAAAGTGTGTGTGAATATTGTGCTGAACTGACCACTTATTTTCATAGCTGGGTGAGTAGATCTCAGGTCATCACTTTTGAAGAATGGCAGACCTTTTGGTGAGGGGAAAAAAAGCACTTATCACTTTGCCTGAGGACATGAGGATCTGGTTAGCTAATAGACAATGTGCTACTTCAGAGGAGATGGGGAAGAAGGAAGACCTATACCTAGCAAGCAGGGCATCCCTGCACAGGAAAGGGACCCCCAGTACTGCTCATGGGTCTAAAGGAACCCATGGTGGGCAGCCCAGACTTCCCCAACCAAATCTGACAGTAGCAGGGGAAGCCACTAGCCCAGGTACACAGCCAGGACCTAGGGTTAAATGTTTTGAATGCAACCAGTGGGGCCATGTGGCATATAGATGTCCATGGAGGCAAGGTGGGGAAGAAAAGGTGAGAGAGACAGTAAGTGGGAAAGACAAAATGCCAATAGTAGGTTGCCTTGAGACAGCAGGGGTACCAAACTACCATCCTGCAGATGTCGTGCTAGGGAAGGATTTGGATAAGGCAGTACCCATGTGTTAAGGTAGTTACATGCAGTCAGGCTTTGAGACAAGCATGTGGTCTGGTAGCCTGGGGGAGACCCAGACAGACCGCATACTTGCAGCCAGGACTGGTGAGGTGGTTATTTCAGGGAGGAGCTACTCTTTAGCAGTGGGACTAAAGGTGAGCCACAGCTGCTTGTCAGTACTGCTGTTCCCTTTGACAGAGTGACTGTGAAGGTAGAGGTGAGTAGTAGTACCCAGGCTGACAGTAAGGCACCGCTGTCAGAGGATGCCAGACTTCCTGTGGATGGGGAGCTGGGAAGGTTACAAAGAGAGAGTTGAGACAGGCTCAGCTCTTAGACCCTACATTACAAGGCCTGAGGCAGGTAACTAGTGAGGCGCTTGACTCTCAAGGGAAGGGAGAATCTGTATACTGGGACAAAGGGTTACTGTATAGAGAGTGGACCCCTGAGGGAGGACTAGAAGGTGAGAGAGTACAGCAGTTGGTAGTGCCTAGAGCCTACCAACTGGCGCTTCTAGCCATAGCCCATGATAATTCCTTTACAGGTCATATGGGCATAAAGCATACAAACAGATGTACTTTGCAGAACTTCTACTGGCCTGGAATTTCTAGAGATGTAACAGGGTACTGCAGGACCTGTGAGCAGTGCCAAATGGTAGGCAAGGCAGGAGACAAGGTGAAAGCTCCTGTGATGCCTTTGCCTGTGATTGGGGAGCTATTTCAGAGGATAGCTATGGATATTGTGGGGTCTCTGAGTATCCCATGTTCCACAGGGAAAAAGTATATCCTAGTGGTAGTAGATTATGCTACAAGATACCCTGATTCAGTGGTTTTGTCCTCTATTGAGGCAGAAAAGGTGGTAAATGCTTTGTTTGAGATTTTCAGCAGGGTAGGTTTCCCAAAAGAAATACTCACTGACACAGGTGCCAATTTCATGTCAGACCTGCTGGCTTGTCTGGTAAAGTCCTGTGGGGTGAAGCACCTGAAGACCACCCCCTACCATCCCCAGACTAATGGTCCTGTCGAGAGGGTAAACTTTACAATCAGGTCCATGCTATGGGCATTTGCAGACCAGTTTAAGAGGGATTAGGACAAATATTTGCCCCATCTGTTGTTTGCTTACAGAGAGGTTCCCCAGGAATCCACAGGGTTTTCACCCTTTGAGTTGCTGTATGAGCACAGGGTGAGGGGACTTCTGGATTTAATTTGTGATGAGTAGGAGGTGAGTGTGAATCTCACAAGGAGTCTGTTGTGGCATATGTCCTAAACCTCAGGACAAGGCTCAGGGAAGTCATGGGCTTGGCCCAGGAGACCATGGCAGAAGCCCAACAACAGAAAAAGGTATGGAATGACAGGAATACTCGGAGTATGCTGTAGGGCAGAAGATAATGCTCTCATTCCTGTTAGACACAACAAACTGCAAGCAGCCTGGGAGGGACCCTACAAGGTGGTAAGAAGTGATGTTAGCTACATGGTAGAACTGCTAGGCAGGAGACAGGGGCACAAATTGTATCAGGTTAACATGATGAAACCTTATCATGATAGGGGGGCCCTTGTGCTGAGTATTTGCAGTGTGTTTCAGGAGGAGTCTGAGGGAGATCTGGTGACTGATCTCCTCAGTGAGGCTCGGACTGACACCTGGAAGGGATAGCAATGTCCCTGCAGTTATCTCCTACCCAGGTTCAAGAAATCTGAGCAGTGTTACAGGAGTTTGGGTACATGTTCACTGGGAAACCAGGGTGCATCCACCTGGTGTAGCACCAGGTGGATACAGGTCCCCAAAGGCCTATTAGGCAGGCCCCTTATACGGTGCCTGAGAGAATCAGACAGACTCTGAGGGAAGAGGTACAGGAGATGTTGAAACTAGGGGTGATTCAAGAGTCCAACAGTTCCTGGGCCTCTCCAGTGGTGCTGGTGCCAAAGATGGATGGCAGCACCAGGTTCTGTGTGAACTACAGGAAATTAAATAGTCACATAGAGACAGATGCTTACCCCATGCCTAGGACAGATGAGGCCCTAGAGCAGCTGGGTGAGGCTAAGTGTCTTACAACCATTGATCTTACCAAGGGTTATTGGCAGGTGCCCTTGACTCCCAGTGCTAGAGAGAAGTCAGCCTTTGTGACTCCTTTTGGATTGTATGAGTTCACAAAAATGCCCTCTGGGGAGGAAAAATGCCCCAGTGACTTTCCAGAGGCTGGTAGATCATATCCTAGCAGAAGCAGGATGGTTTGCCCTTGCTTACCTAGATGATATTGCCATCTACAGCCATTCCTGGCAAGAGCACCTTCAACATGTCAGAGAAGTCCTGGGCAGACAGCAGAAGGCATGATTGACCATTACGCCGAGCAAATGTCAGGTGGATATGGCAGAGGTCTCCTACCTAAGACATAGAGCGGGGAGTGGTAAGATCAGGCCAGAACCTGCCAATGTGGAAGCCATTCGGACATGGCCTTTCACCTGTTACCAAAAATCAGGTGAGGGCATTCTTAGGGACAACAGGGTACTACAGAAAGTACTTCCCCAGTTACAGTACCATAGCTGCTCCTACCTGCTAGGTAGTGTGGAGCCCAGCATGTGAGCAGGCATTCCAGAAGCTTAAAGAAGCTTTGGGAAGACTGCCTGTGTTAGCCAGTCCAAATTACAGCAAAGAATTTATTGTGCAAGTGGATGCTTCAAACCATGGGGTGGGGGCTATACTTATCCAGCTTTCTTCAGAGGGAGAAGAGCACCCAGTGGTTTATCTTAGATGTAGGCTCCAACTCAGGTAGGAATGCTATGCAGCTGTATAAAAGGAATGTCTAGCCATAGTATGCATACTGCAGAAACTTCAACCATATCTGTATGGAAGAAAATTCACTGTAGTTACAGACCACAATCCCCTAACATGGTTACACAGAGCCAGCCAGCAAAATGCCAAGTTGCTAAGATGGAGCCTAGGGTTGCAAGCATATATGTCAGTGCAGCACAGCAGTGGGAGTAGCAATGCCAACACAGTTGGGATCTCAAGACAGGGAATGAGGTAAGATACTCAGATAGACCTAACCCTCTCAAGCAACATTTCTCAAGGGTCACTTGAAAAACTAGCTTGAGTTCTTCATGGGGGAGATGTGATGTGAAGATATGTGAAGGCTGCCAGCCTAGCTAGCTAGAACTTTGTAGATAATTCTGTCATTTGAAATATTAATATAAGCCAGAGACTTGTTCTCTTAAATGCGAAAAGACTGTATTGGATATTGAACTGCAAAAATGTAACAACAGTGCACTTTGCTGTAAGAAAGCTGATAAGTCAGGCATTCTGTGACTGTTTTTGATTTCAGGGCTCGGAGCCATGGTGTCTGAACCAGCACATTCTTTCTTTTGTTTTGACACTAGAGTTAATTGCTAGAATTTGCATGTATAATGTCTTTTGTTGCTGTAGCTTACCAGGTGCAAGATCAAAAGGGTTGTTAAACTGCATTTCTGTTAGTCTGGAAACCAGAGAAAAAATGATGTAATCTGAAATGAGTCAGTAGTACTGTGTTATCAATTTAAGGACAGAGAGACTCAGAGCATTTTGCATTTGTCTTCAGAACATCCAACATCACCAGCACTGTCTTGCTCTATATGTAAATTTATTTTAGAACTGTATTTGTTCTTAGATATAGTTAGGAAATAGGAAGATTAGACTAGCTGTTTTCTGTATTGATGTCAGAACTTTTCTACTCTATTATTGTAATCATTTCTCTGTGATCTCTGAACTCTTGATTAGCACTGTGTAGTAAGAAGTATTGTCTTGTGTTATTATTATTTATTATTAAATATTTTTAAACCTTTCAACTGTGGCTGTTTTGTGTAGAGATAATTTAAGGTCTAGAGAACATTGCAATGTATATAGTGATATTGGCCAAGCCACTCCAACAGCTTTAGCCCTGGGTCATACTTAATATTTGGATAATAATATTGCACAGTAATAATTGGACACCCTTTAGTAAGGGCCTTATTAGTAGCTGATATTAGTGGTTGATGGCAGTGATTTCTACCTTACAGCCTGGCAGAAAAGGAAGCATAGCTGTAGAACCTGTGCCAGCCATCCCCAGGAGTGTCCGTGTGTTTATCCTAGATTCATAGGTAGGTACTAGGCTATTGGCCCTAGGACCTATATAAGCCTCGCCAAAAAGGTACCTTGACTTTCGCCACCCAAGAAAATTATTTTCCTGTGCTCCTGTCGAGCAGAGCCACAGAAGTGATCCCCAGGGTGAATTTCCTATCTCCCATCCAATCATCAAGATTTTTCTTGAAGAGTGCTAATGAGGAGCTGTGTTTGATATAGATATTTAGTTTGTTCCAGAGTATGGGAAGTCTCTGGGATAGGAATCTATCCCTCCAGCATGTTCTCTTTATTGTGGTGACAAGATTTAGGTCCCTAGAGCACGTAGCTTGGCAGGATTGAGATTTCAAGTGAAGCATTTCCAACAGCTCTGGGTTTGACATAGCTTTGTATGTTAGGCAGAGATCGCCTCTGAGTAAGCGATATGCGACGGAGTAAAGCTGGAGTTTTTTTGGATGGTCTGCATAGGGCATCTCTTTGAGGCTGGTAATCCTCTTTGTGAGGTATTTCTGCAGCCTTTCCAGTTGATGTAGATGTCTTGTGAGGTACATACCAAAAGGGGCGCTGTACTCTATAATGGGTCAAATGAGTGATGAGTAGAGGGGAACAATTACCTAATTTTTTCCTGGATGAGAAACTTTTTGTGATGAGGTGTGCCATGTAGAAGGATTTCCTGACTATTGTGGCAATGTGATTATCAAAGGAGAGACTACTGTCCACCTGTGTCCTAAGGTCTCTTATCACACTTTCAGTGTTAAGTAGACTACCGCCTATGTGGTAGTTGATGGGTACAGAGTTTTTACCAAAAGGGATGACAATGCATGTTTTTGCATTGTGCTTGAGCCATGGCTTTGACACCAGGCATCTGTCTCAGTGAGGCCCTTTTGTAAGATGTCTACATCGTTAGGAGTTTCGATTATGGCTCCTAGTTTACAAACATCTGTGAACTTCATTAGCCAAAGACCTTATGTGTTAGACTGTACTTCAGAGAAATAGATACCAAACAGGAGAGGACCCAGGACTGAACCCTGTGGTACTCCACTTGTTACTGGTCTGAAGTCAGATTTGGAGTTTGCTACTTTTACAGTGTGGGTTCTGTCTGTGAGCCAGTTGGCAACCCATCTTGTGACATAGGGATTTTTACCTAGTTTAGTGAGTTTATCTATAATTCCACAGTGGGGGATGGTGTAAATAGCCTTGGCAAGAGCTAGATAGACTGTGTGACCCACCTTACCCTCATCTACGGCTTTGGTGACTGCTTCAAAGAAGTCTATCAGGATTAGGAGACATGATCTGCTTTTTACAAACCCAAACTGGGTGGGGTCCAGTTTGGAGATTACAAGTGTCATTGCTTATAGGTTCCATGCTGATACATTCCAAAGCCTTGCAGACCAGGCTCGTCAAGCTAATGGGGTGATAGTTCCCGAGGTCCATGGTGGCTCCCCCTTTGTGTAGTTGGATAACCATTGCTATGCGCCATTCAGTGGGCACAATGCCTGAGGTGAGGCTATGATTGAACATGGTACTTAGGTGGGGTGCCAGTTTGTTCTGTAGTTTGTGTAGAATGCAGCCTGGGATGTTGTCAGGTGCCATGGATGCTGTGTTCTTGGCTTTGGAGAGTGTGATTTTACCTGTGCAGCCATAATTACAGGAACTTTGCATTCTTCCGGTACAGAGATGGGCCTTTTAGGGGGTGAGGGGGATAAAGTTAGCACTGAACCTATCTGCCAGGATGTTGGCAGTATCAGTTGGTTCTGTATATTTAGTGCCATTATGCTGTAACTCAGAGCAGATTTGAGTGTTGCCATTGAGATTCTTGACATACCTATAGAATGCTTTGTGGTTGTCTTTAGAATCAGTGGCGATTTTGTTTTTGTAACTAGCTTTGGAGGATTTTATGAGGAATCTCAGCTTCTTACTGTGGCTGACCAGGGAGTTCCTCCAATCATGGGATTTTACTATTTTTTGCAACAGTTTCTTTCTTCTGTTGTAGAGTTTGTTTATGGCAGGAGACCACCAGATTAGCTTCCTTTTTTTGGAGGATAGCATCTTTGTTCTGTTAGGGATTGCATGATCCATGCACTCTTGTAAGTGCATATAAAGTGCATTTGTGTGGGATTCGGCAGTCGTACCTCTAGTGTCCGTCTGCATTGGTGTCGTGAAGTTTGCCACTTCTGTCTTACGAAGCGTGAAGTTGGCTTTGGAGAAATTTTTTACTGTGGTTTCCCTAATGGGGAGGGTGGGGGCAGGATGTGGATGTCTAGGGTGATTAGCTTGTGGTCGGATCTGACCAACAAGGAATTAACCTCTAGTGTGGACCATCAGTTGCCCATGTTGGTAATGACCAGGTCTAGGATATTGCTGCCCCTGGTGGATGAAATCGCCCATTATTAGGGTGTTATGGGTGTACCCTAATATTTTCGAGTGTATCAAGAAATCAGGAGTTGGAATCCTGGGGCATGGTGGGGATCTGTAGCAGCTACAATTTGGATTGCGGTCTTGCCCAGAGTTAGTTCCACTTGGATAATCTTGGATGTATTATGCTTAGCAACTAGCCTGGAGGTGTGGATATCCTTAGTGAATATGAACACGCCTCCACCTTTAGTGTTTTGATCCAGGTTAGGTGGCCAAAAGGAGTGGTATGAATTATAGCCTGGTAATGCAGGGGAGCTCTTTGGAGCCTTGAACCAGGTCTCTGTCACAGCACAAATGTCGATGTTCTCCATTTTAAGGGTGCCTCAAGTGAGTGCATTTTGAGGTATAGACTTCTAGCATTGAGTAGCATTACCCTCAGATTTTGTTTGCTTGTACCTGTTACGGTGGTGAATTTGTCATTTGAACCTTGCCTAGTGTGTCAGTTACTTGGGCAGGGACATAAAGCACTGGTTGGACAGAAAGGGTGCTGGAGGTTTTAGCTTGACCACTAGGCTGAGATCTACATCCTATAGCTGTACCAGTGGGGAGTCTTATTGGGGATCTGGAGAGAAAGGGAGAAATCAGCCCCAGACTGACTGTGATCTGAGGCTGGTTTCTCCCGTGGGCCAGTGCACGGGTGTCACACCCGTGTGTGTGTTTGAGGTATACTTGAAAATGACAGGTTCATACAAAAAGGTGGGGGTGTATATAGAATTACAAGAAACCAAACTCTGGAACATTATTAGTTATACTGCCCAACCTGCCTGTGTATCTAACCTTCATGCCTTGGTAACCTGGCAGGTTTTCAGATAAATATCTGGGCATCTGCATTCACTGATCGGTATTTGCTTAACTGTAACTCAGCAAGTTGTGTTAGTCTGGTCCCTAAGATTATGAAGAATCTGATCTGATATGTGTAGCTAAAAAGAGGAATAAGTACATATCAGCTTGGGAAGAAATCTGCTAGCCTGATCACTGGAACTGATTGAAAATATAATAAGGAATGAAGGCACAAGTAACTCTAGTTTTACCTTCTGAAGGTGTGAAGCTGTCAGAGATCCTAAAAATGAAAATCAGTTGCTGTGGGAAATGGCAGTTACCTAGATTTTCAACTGATTCATGAGCAAAGTTATTTTAACATCTCTAGCATTTGTCAGATATTATTTTTTCTTTATGTACAGTCAGTATCAAGCCATTGGCAGCAAAAACAAAAAGTAATCATAATACATACAGCTGGTGATATCTTGGACCTAGTAACCATCCCACACATTCTGAGCTGCTCACATCCAGATCTTTATCTTTTAATCTACTTTACAGACAAATTTTAGAGCCAGTCCTCATGACTTTTAACTTACAGTACCAGAGGAGCTGCTGATGATCAATATTAATAGTATCTGAAGAATTTAGAGTGTATTACTCATATAATATCATTAATCCATATGTTTACTAATTAACTAAAAGCACTGAAAGATTAAAGAAAAAAACATTTTGAATGCTATCATGAAGCTGATTCAAAAATTACCCAAGAAAAAAATGAATGCAGTATATTGTATGAAGCACACTGTCCGCTGTAAAAAAGAAATGAACATAGGAGCAATTCAGAGATCCACAATGGGCATCTGTGGTGTTTGGTTTATTTATACATGATTAAATCATATACTAAATGATACATTCTTTCTACCAGCCGATGAAGCAGTCAAAAAATTTAACTCTACATTCTTAAACACTTTAGACAGACTTGCTCCTGCTAGAAAAAAATGAATTAAAAATAACTCCTCCTCCTGGCTTTCTAAGTATACAAAATCCCTTATGCAAAAAAGAGATAAAGCCTGGGCATGCTGTTCAAAACAAAAAACTCAAACTAATCTACAACACTTTAAAAAGCAGGTAAATCTAGATAAAAAACAATTTTACTCAAAGCCACAAGACCAGCACAAAACCAATCCAAAAGGTTTCTGGCATACAATCAACACAATTCTACACCCTGAAAAATAGTCTTCCCCTCAGCCTTCTACTAACAATACTTCATCAGACATAGCATCTCAGTTTAACTCTTACTTCATCAACAGCATAGCTTCTATGACCAAATATTTCCCACAACCACCTACAACTAGATCATACCTCACAATTCATACCCCACCTCTTTCACCATACAACCAGTACCCACTTCCTTCATTAAATCCCTGCTAAACCAACTCAAACCATGCTGCCCTTCTGTTGATAATCTCCCCAGTGAGTACCTAAAAATGGCAGCAGACTCTGTTGCCTATCCAGTTTCAATTCTCATTAACAGATCTATCAAAGAGGCCTCTGGAAACGTTCTATATCCTCCCTCTTCACAAAGGTGGCACCTGCACTGACATACCAAACTACAGGTCTATCACAATTCTCTGCCCATTTTCAGAAATACTAGAAAAATGCATCCAAAGTTACTTCAATACCTACTAGATAATAACCTGCTTTCTCCCGCACAACATGGATTTAGACCTGCTCACAGTACTACCACTGCTCTTCTCTCCTTCACAGACCACGTAAATAAAGCATGTGATAATGGCTGTCTTGGATCATCTCTATTCCTAGACCTATCTAAGGCTTTTGATACTGTTTCCCACCCTAAACTCCTATCCCAACTTTCTCTACTTGGCTTCTCTGAAACTACCCTACGATGGTTCAACAGTTAGCTCTCCAACAGATATCAATCAATTAAATGGAAGTCCAGTCTCTCTCCCTATTTACCATTAAGCACTGGGATACTCAAGGCTTCATTTTAGGCCCACTCCTTTACAACGTCTTTATCAACCACCTTCATACTGCTGCAAAACAAGCTACCCTGATTCAGTACACTGACGATGCTACTCTAATCTGCTCCTCAAACAATCTTACTCATCTTGAAAGTATTATTCAGGAAGCATTTAATTCCATTAAGTCATGGCTTACCATGAACCAACTGCCACTCAACCCCCAAAAAACACAGCTCATGCTATTCCTACCTAGGCAATCTCCCCTTAATAACAGTACCTTCAAAATTACCTCCTTTAATAACACGAAAATCAGTGTTGTCTTTCACACCAAACTACTAGGTGTTACAACTGACAACAATCTCAGATTCGATCTGCATATCAATAAAGCATAAAAAAGACTAATCAAAAGCTGGGCATGTTGTAGAGGGTAAAAAAAAATCTGAAACATCCCACCAAAGAAACTCTCGACACCTCCTGTCTCTTACCATCACTTCGTTATGCCTCCCCAATCTTAACTAATCTTCACTCTTCCCTAACAGCAAAACACCATCAATGCTATAATAAAATAGCTAGGTTTGCTACTGGTCAACACCCCAGTACTTACCACTGCTCCTCTCTTACAGCCCTAAACTGCCTCAAACTCCCCACCTGCTGACTTTTCATCAGTTCACATTAACACGCAAAATTTTGTATAACACCCACTTTTCACAAACTACCTCAACCTTGTTGCAATATTACGCTCCATCCCATGATGTACGTTCAGCCAGTAGGTATCTACTATCCATTTATAAACCACACAGATCAGCTGGAGTTAGTCTCCATTCACACTTTGCAGCAAAAACCTGGAATTCAATTCCTGAAATTATCAGACTTACTCCCCACTACTCTTCCTTCAAATCTCAACTGAAGGAACATCTATCCAACAACTGGTTGTGCCAATGTCCTATGCCAACCTAGTTATCTGTTCAACTCTAATAGCTGGAATCATATTTTGGCCTTTTTCCTATCCTTTGTTTTGGTAATTCCTTACCTGCCACCTCCTATCTTTTTTTAGGTTCATAGACGTGTACTAGGCTAATGGCCCTGGAGCCTTTACAAGCCTAGCCCATAGAATTACCCTGGCATCTTGCCACCCGACATTAGTTCCCAATGCCTCTGTCGAGTAGAGCCACTGGAGTGATTCCCATGGTGAATCTTCTATTTCCCAGCCACTCATCAAGATTTCTCGTGAAGAGAGCCACTGAGGTGCTGTTTGACATGTATGGGAAGTCTATTCCATAGCATGGGCAGTCTCTGGGTTATGAATCTGTCCCTCCAGCATGTTCTGTTGATTGTGGTAATGAGGTTGAGGTCTCTGGGTCAGACATGCCTTTGAAAATCAAGCAGAGATCACCTCTAAGTAGGCGATCATGAATGTGGGATACTATCAAATGCTTTTTTGTAGTCAATCCATACCATACTTAGATTCTTCCCCTTTTTTACAGTTTTCCACTATGACTTTAACAACAAATAATCCTTTATTCCATATGACTTTCTTTTATTGCCCTTTTTTTCTATTGCCATAACTGAATTTTCTTCTAAATGACTAATAGTTGGAGTTCTTTGAGTCTGTCCATATAGGACAACTGTTTAAGGCCTAGAATCATCTTTGTGAGGTACTTTTGTGGCCTCTCCAGTTGTTGCAGGTGTCTCATGAGGTACATGCCAAATGGGGCATTCTACTCGATGACTGGCCTAATGAGGGAAGAGTAGAGGGAGACAATGACCTCTTTCTTCCTGGATGCAAAACCCTTAGTAATGAGATGTGCCACATAGAAGGGCTTTCTGACCACAGTGGCAATGCTGTGGTCAAAAGAGAGGTTGCTGTCAACCTGTGTTCCCAGATCTCTTGTAACATCTTCTGTGTTTAGTGGACTACCATTGATGTGGTAATTCATGGGAACCGAGTATGATGACACATTTTATGGCATTGAGCTTAAGGCCATGGTTCTGACACCAGTTGTTGGTCTCAGTGAGGCCTTTCTGCAGGATGTCAACATTACTTGGGAAGTTAATAATAGCTCCCAACTTGCAAGCATCTGCAAATTTTGTCAGCCAGAGTCCTTTTGTGTTGGCCTGGACTTCAGAGAAGTAGATACCAAACAGGAGAGGACCCAGGACTGAACCCTGTGAGACTCCACTCGTGACTGGTCAGCAGTCTGACTTGGTGTCAGCTTTCAGACTGTGGGTTCTATCTGTGTACCAGTTTGCAACCTACCTAGTCATATAGGGGTTAATGCCTAGCTTAGTGAGTTTTTCTATGATTTCTGAGTGGGGAATGCTATCAAAGGCCTTGGCCAGATCAAGGTAGGCTGTATGAACCACCTTGCTTTCATCCACAGCACTGGTGATTGACTCAAATAAGTCAACCAGGTTGAGCAGGCATGATCTACCCTTCACAAAACCAAACTGTGAGGGATCTAGAGTTTGGGGATTCCCTATATCCTTGTTTATTATGTCCATGATGATGCGTTCCATAGCTTTGAATATCAGACTTGTCAGACTAATGGGGCGATAGTTCCGAGGGTCTGTAGTCACTCTTCCTTTGTGGAGAGGGATAACTGTAGCAGTGAGCCATTCAGTAGGGACAAAGTCTGAGGTGAGGCTGTGACTGAACAAGGCACACAGGTGTGGTGCCAGTTCACTCTGTAGTTCATGTAGAACACAGCCAGGGATATTGTCAGGTCCCATAGAGCTGTACTCTTGGCCTTGGACAGTGCTGTTTTAACCTGTGCAGCAGTAATACTGGGTGCATGGCAATCTACTGGTATTGTAATTGGTCCTTTGGGGGGAGTAAAGTTGGCACTGAATCTGTCTGCCAGTATATTGGCAATATCTGTTGGCTCGGTATAGGAGGTACCATTGAGTGGTAGCTCAGAGCAAATCTGGGTATTGCCATGGAGATTCTTTACGTAACTATAGAAGGCCTTGTAGTTTTCTTTACTATCTGCAGCAATTCTGTTTTCACAGCTAGCTTTTGAGGATTTGATGAGGGATTTCAACTTTTTGTTGAGGCTGATAAGGGAGTTTTTCCATTCTTGGGGACCACCAGATTGGCTTCCTTTTTTTGGAGGACAGCATCTTGGTTCTATTGGCTATGGCAAGATCCATGCATTTGTGTATGTGTTTGTACAATGCATTGGTGTATGAGTCGGCAGTCATGCAACTATTCTGTGTTTGCATGGATGCTGTGAAGTTAGCCACCTCTGTTTTTAGGAGTCCAAAGTTAGCTTTAGAGAAGTATTGGTGGTTACCTTTGTGGGGGGGGGGGGTTGAGGATTTCCAAGGTGATTAGTTTGTGGTCAGATCTAACCAGGGAGGAGTTGGCTATTGGTGTACAGAAATGGTCGCCCATGTTAGAAATGACCAGGTCAATGATGTTGCTAACTCTAGTGGGGGTAAGAATGAGCTGGTCCAGGGCATTGGAATTAATGAATTCCAGGAAATGTTGGTTAAGTGTATT
The DNA here is from genome assembly GCF_019279795.1 of Protopterus annectens. Classification (NCBI taxonomy): domain Eukaryota; kingdom Metazoa; phylum Chordata; order Ceratodontiformes; family Protopteridae; genus Protopterus; species Protopterus annectens. Next base: position 1,226,476,872 of record NC_056729.1, on the reverse strand, counting down.
GGTACATGAGTAGTTTTCCCAGTTAATGGAGGGATAGTTGAAATCGCCCAGTATGAGAGTGTTTTGTTGGCCCCTTATATTCTCCAGGGTGCTTAGGAATGTGGAGTGTGAGTCTTGGGACATGGTTGGGGACGTATAGCAGGCTACGACCTGAATTGCTGTCTTCACCAATGTTAGCTGCACCTAAAGTATCTCTGATGCTTTATGTTGGGCTACCAGTCTGGAGGTGTGCATATCCTTTATGAATATGAAAACACCACTGCGTTTTGAGCTTCAGTCCAAGTTCTGGGGCCGAAAGGTGTGGAATGAGCTATAGCCTGGTAGTGCAGGGGTGTGTTCTGGTGCTTTGAACCAGGTCTCTGTTACAGCACAAATGTCGATGTTCTCCATTTTAAGGAGTGCTTTGAGCAAGTGCATTTTGAGATTTAGACTTCTAGCACTGAGCAGCATGACTCTCTGATTGCATTTGTTTGTAGCTGCTACAGTGGTAATTTGGTGTTTGGAACACAGTTTAAAAAAGGCACTATAGGCATGGCAAGAGCCTTGGCCAGTATCCAGAAGCCCAGGGGTGACAGATGCAGGCCATCTCTGGCAAAGCATTGAGGTCTGTCAGTCATGTCATCCCAGGCAGATACTGGATCCCCTTGGAATGACACCAGAAACTTAGCCAATTGTTGAAATCAATCACTTTCTGCTTGTACTGTGGTATCATTCTTGGTGATGGTAGGATGCTGCCCAGGGCTAGGGTCATACCCGCCAGGGCTACATAATCCAAAAGCTCTTCCATGCCACTTTTCATGTAGTCCAGGAAGGTACGTCTCAGGTCATTCACACCCACATGTACAATGACAGACTCATATTTGCACCTGCTATTGAGGGATCTGAGTGAATGCGTTATGTGACAGACCCTGGCACATGACAGGCAGCAGACTGTTACTTTCTCCTTATTCAACCTAGTGAGTGGGACATCAGTGTGCCTCACTATCAAGTCACCTATGACTAGTGTGTTGGGCATGCTGTTTTGCCTTAGGGGCTTTGGTTGAGTGGCACACTGTTTAGGAGAGTTATGTTGTCTCGTGATTAGTGTTGTGGTGTGGTGGTTGAGTGAGTTTCTGCCTTGGAGGCCTCTGCTGTTTGGGTAGATTTTTATTCTGAGCCTCCATGAAGGTGGGTGTGTGGTTTGTGTTTTTATGTGAAGGCAATGCTGGTGTGTGCTCTGGAGGGCTGGTGCAAGTGTTGACCTTCTCCTCTTGACCAGCTATTTTCCTCTCAACCCTATTATTTCCCCTTCATACCACTTCATCTGTATTACATTATTGATAGTATGGGCTAGGCCTAGAATGATTTTATAATACATTTTTACTTTTGTTCATTTACATTATGAATCTTTGTTGCAAACACTGATGTTTTTTTTATATTTTATCTTTTTGCATTGCATTGTAACTGAATTTTACATGCAAAAATTACAGCATTATTAATGCAATTCCTGGAGCCTTTCTTGGCCTCTGCTGAAAAAGGGCACTTGCCCAGTCAGACTTTCCTGGTAAACAAATGTCCAAAGAATAAATAAAAAAAATAAAATTCTTTCTTATAGATGTGATAAGGGTGATTTTCCATGGATCTGCACTAATTTTTCTGTACAAGGAAGACATTCATATCTGTAGCTGATGAGCATTTTTAACCAACTGGCATGGGAAGAAAAATAAAAATGTATAAATCCAGGACACTGGAATGACAGTAGTATTGAAAGTAAATGTACAGAGACTATGCAAAAAGAATAAAGCTGCAAAGCTGGGCTAGTTGTGCTTGAGTTACAAGATAAAAAGAAAAGACCTGCATGCACTTTATCCCAGTAAGGCACAAAATTAAATAAAATGAGAATATTACAGCACCTAATACATGTTGTATTCCATTGGATCTTTTCTCGTGGTAAAATATGAGACCAAAACTAAAGTTTCTATTTAGAACATAATATCAAATATTTAATTAATGATACTGAGTATTATCATGATAGTATAAATGAAAGTAGTAGTAGAAATAAGTAAAAAATTCAAAAGCAAGCAGATGGCAGTGGGATGGCAAATGTGGTGCAGATAAAAGGAAATGTCAATAACTTTTAATTTTCCCTTGCTTCTATTTTCAATATTTTTGCAGTGAAACCTCCATTTGTTTATTTCCCCTCAATTGTCCCTTCTGCAATATTCTTTGGGTTTAGTGTAACTGGATTGCTGCACTGTCCCATTGGTTTAAACTACAGATAACTGGTAGAGATGATATTAATGAAGGCACGATGTCAGGAGAAGCTTATCATAGACTGCATGCATCTGTCATGATGCTAAATTATTCATGCACTGATTCAGGCTATGCCAGCAGTATACTCAGTTTTGTTTATCCTTCTCTTTGGCTTCATTCAAGAGGTTGGCAGGTGGGGTTTTTTTGTCTTCTTTTAGTTGAAATATATAGCATTCTAGTTGGAATGCTTGTTAGGCACCGTTAATTCTAGTGTGCGAGACACACTAAGCACAAACTATTTGGTAAATGTGGGTAGCACATTTAGTGGAAAGGTTCCTAAGTGCTGTAATTTCATACTGGTTTATGTACCATGGCCTTAATACTATTGTCACACTAAGAAAATGTTTGAGTACTGTCGCTCATCCTATGTTATGATTCAAGACGAACAGGTGGGACTAGATTCTGCCCTTCTGAGCTGGGAATTTCTGGTTAAAGGCTTATTGTGCCTGCTTATTTGATCTGTTTCTTTCTGAAATTTGTGCACCTTGTTTGCTGCAGCCCAGATGTTAGTAGTTTATTGGCCATTGTGGGCTAATTTCTATCTCTTTCATTTCCCTGCTATAAAAACCGCATTTGTGCGGTTTTGCGTGCCGGGCAGTGCCGGTTAGCTAGGGTTAAACTATTCCCGGCTCCATAAAGTCTACTCTTCAATTTTTCCTTTGGAACTAGACAAACTTTCAACTTAAGCACTCAAACCATTCATTTCACAGCCCAGCAGTTGCTCAAAACTCATAGCAAGCACTAATTAACCCTAGCACTAGACCCCTTATACTGTCCAGAAGGACAAGGCTCTCTATTCGTTCCTACCAGCTAATCAGTAAAACAGCTTACTCTACCTATTCAGGCATGTCCAAAGGGCAGTTTCAGGTGTATTCTCCAGTCCAACTGGTGAAACTGGGCATTTTGAGGAAATGTTACAACTGCCTCATGTACACAGACAACCCCCTCCTCCTACTACCAAACACTAATATATGCGAGATGCAATTATACAGCCAAATTGGAGGCAAAGCTCTCTCAACCCAAGACTGGAACTGACAGTCAAGAGGAGAAGGAAAATACTTGCAACATACCACCAGTCTCACATAGACCTACTAAACCAACGCCGGCAAATAACACACATAAATACATGAAAACATACTAGGAGGCTCTAAATAAAAATCTGCAAAAGCAACAGAGACCTCCAAAGCAGACACCCAAGCAACTTCCACACCCCATCACAAACCATGAAACACATACTTCACATAATCAGTGTGCCATGCAATCACAGCCCTTAAGGCAAAATAACATACCCAACACACTAGTAATAGGCAACTCTATATTCAGGCACACTGATGTCCCACTAACTAGGCTGGACAAGGAGAAGGTTACAGTTAGCTGCCTGTCAGGCACCAGCATCCGCCACATGACACAAGCACTCTCGTCACTCCAGAACAAGTACAAATATGACTCTGTCATTGTCCATGTTGGTGTGAATGACCTGAGATGAACCTCCCTGGACTACATGAAAAGAGACATGGGAGAGCTCTCTAATCACGTAGCTCAGGCTGCTATGACCCTGAGTAGCATCCTGCCCTCACCAAGAATGATGCCACAGTATAAAGAAAAAATTATCAATTTCCACAATTGGCTAAGTTTCTGTTGTCATTCAAAGGGGATCCAGTATCTGTCCACCTGGGATGACATGCTCGATAAGCCACGTTGCTTCACAAGAGATGGCTTGCACCTGTCACCCTTAGACTTTCGAATACTGGCCAAGGCTTTTGCCGCTCCCATAGTGCCTTTTTTAGGCAAGGCTCAAAAGACAAACCTACCACCATAAATATCACAAGTAACCAAAAACTGAGGATAATGCTATTCAACGTCAGAAGTCTAAACCTCAAAATGCACACACTCGAGGCACTCCTCAGTATGGAGAACATCGACATCTGTGCAGTAACAGAAACCTGGTTTAAGGCTCAGGAGAGCACCCCAGCACTACCAGGCTATAACTCATACCATACTTTTTGGCCACAGAACCCAGACTGAAACACAAAAGGTGGGGGTTAAGGATACCCACACCTCCAGGTTAGTGGCACAGCACAATGCCTCAACAACTAACAATGGGCAAAACTGCAATTCAAATTGTAGCTTACTACAGATCACCCACCATGACCCAGGACCCCCATTCTGTGTTTCTGGAGACAATGGAAAGTATGAATGTCCTACCAAACGCCCTAATATTGGGTGATTTCAATTACCCAAACATTAACTGGGAGAACTACTCAAGTACTAACTCCCTTGCCTAATGCTTCCTAGAATTTATAAACTCAAATGCCCTGGATCAACTGGTCAACACCCCTACCAGAGGTGACAACATATTGGACCTGGTCATCACCAACATGGGCAACCGGTGTTCTACACCGGAGGTCAAACCCTCGCTGGTTAGATCAGACCATAGACTAATCACTATGGATATCCACATTCCACCCCCACCCCCAATCAAGGAAACCACAGTGAAAAACTTTTCAAAAGCAAACTTCACATTACTTAAAACTGAGGTGGAAAGGTTCACAGCCCCCATGCTAAAGGACAACGCTGTCCAAGCTGCTGAATCCCTTACAAAGGCACTCTGAGCACCTGCAAGAATGCATGGATCATGCTATCCCAAGCAAAACCAAGACTCACTCCTCCAAAAAAAGGAAACCAGTCTGGTGGACCCCTGCCATAAACAAGCTATACAATAAAAGGTGGAAACTAGTACAGAAAAGAGTAAAATCCCAAGAAGGAAAGACATCCCTGATTAGTATCAGCAAAAAACTACGATCCCTCATATAATCATCCAAGGCTAGCTTCGAAAGAAAAATTGCCAAGGACTCCAAAGATAATTACAAAGTGTTCTTTAGCTATGTCAAGACCCTAAGTGGAAACTCTTAGATCTGCTCTAAGTTAGTGCAAAATGGCACAAAATACACTGAACCAACTGATATTGCCAACATTCTGGCAGACAGGTTTAGTGTAAACTTCACCCCCCACCTCACCCCCTAAAGGGCCCATAACCATACCAGAAGAATGTAGAGCCCTGGCAATCACTGACACACAGATTAAAACAGCCCTATCCAAAGCCAAAATTACAGCTTCAATGGGACCAGACGGTGTCCCAGGCTGTGTCTTACATGATCTCCAAAATGAACTAACCCCTCACCTAAACACACTGTTCAAACTCAGCCTCTCTACAGGCTATGTACCCATAGAGTGGCACACAGCAACAGTTATCCCACTCCACAAAGGTGGAGCCACAACGGACCCTGGGAACTATCACCCTATATGCCTGACTAGCCTGGTCTGCAAGGCTATAGAGCACATCATCATGGAATTCATTAACAGAGACACTGGGAATCTTCAAACATTTGACCCTACCCAGTTTGACTTTGTTACGGGCAGATCATGCCTCCTAAACCTGGTGGACTTCTTTGAGGCAGTTACCAAGGCTTTAGATGAGGTGACGGAGGTCCACAAAGCTTACCTAGACCTCGCGAAGGCTTTCAACACCATTCCCCATTCTGGTATTATAGACAAGCTCACCAGTCTGAACATAAACCCCTATGTCACGAGATGGGTTGCCAATTGGCTCACGGATAGAACCCACACGGTGAGAGTTGCAGGCTCTAGGTCTGACTCTAAAGCAGTTACAAGTGGCGTCCCCCAGGGTTCAGTCCCGGGACCCCTCCTGTTCGGTATAAACTTCTCAGAGGTACAGGCAAGCACAGCAGGACTATGGCTGACCAAGTTAGCAGACGATTGCAAACTGGGGGCATTAATTGACTCTCCAGCTGATACAGACATCCTCCAAAAGGGTCTCACTGAGATGGATACCTGGTGTCAAAATCATGGTCTCAAGCTAAATGCCAAAAAGTGCATAGTCATCCCCTTTGGAAAAAAACAAAGTACCCGCAAACTAACACATACGTGGTAGCCCCCTAAATACAGAAAATGTAATAAGGGATCTGGGGACCCGGTAGATAGTAATCTCTCCTTAGATAATCATATTGCCAAGGTGGTTAGAAAATCCTTCTATGTGGCCCACCTAATCACAAAAGGGTTTGCATCTAGAACAAAAGAGGTTATTGTGCCCCTCTACTCATCACTCATCAGACCCATCATAGAGTACAATGCCCCATTTGGGATGTACCTTACAAGACACTTGCAACAGCTGGAAAGACTACAGAAGTACCTCACCAAGAGGATTACTGGCCTCAAACACATGCCCTATGCAGCCCGACTGAAGAAGCTCCAGCTGTACTCGGTTGCATACCGCTTACTCAGAGGTGATCTCTACCTGACATACAAGGCCATGTCCAAACCAGAATTGATGGACATGCTCCACCTAAAAAAAAAAAATCAAATTGCCAAGAGTCACATGCTCTAGGGATCTAAACTTCACCACAATGATAAATAGGACATGCTGGAGGGATAGATTCCTGTCCCAGAGACTCCCCATGCTTTGGAACAGCATTCCAATTTACATTACGCAGAGCCCCTCACTAACACTCTTCAAGAGAAACCTTGACAAGTGGATGGGAAACAGAAAATTTACTCCGGGGATCGTTGCAGTGGCTCTGCTGGACAGAGGCACAGGGAACTAATGGCTCTGCTGGACCGAGGCACAGGGAACTAATCTAAGGGGGCGGCGAAAGCCAACACATTCTGGCTAGGCTTACAGATGCCCTCGGGCAGATAGCCTAGTACTTACCTATGAACCTATATGCTTTATTACGTACATGATGATTGATGAAGGATTTTCCTTATTTCTAAGCATTGTAAAGTACATTGAAAGGAACAATCATGTATGAAAGGTAAATCTAGCTTTCAGAGGAATAAAGTTAAGGTTCATATGACTTATACTAGTGACGTAGAAGTCATCTGTAGCGTCATTAGAAATAATTGGAAGCTTTTAACAATGGACAGTCGTATGAAAGAGCTAGTGGGGGATGAACCCATGTTTACTTTTAAGAACTGTAGAAATGTAAAACAAAGTCTTTGTCATCCATACCCTGTTACTAAATGCACATTGAGTCAAAGGAGTCGGACATTTTCATGGAAATCATGTAAAGCATGTTGTTATATTAATAGCAGTAATGTTTTTATCCATCTCATTTATCATAATATGTTCTCTCCACACTTATATGCTGGTTGCACGACCCAGCATCTTGTTTATATTGCAACTTGTAATGGCTGTTCATGTTTTTATACAGGAAAGACTGACAGGCACTTTAGAGAAAGGATTTTACACATGCCAGAGATGTTTCATCTAAGAACAGTAATAATGACTTAGCCAAGCATGTTATGCAGTTTCCATCACATAACTTTATTTTTATGGCTTTGCAAATCACTAGTCCTGATATTAGAGGGGCTGATGTTTTTAATGACATTGAGAATGCTGAATTACATTGGATTGCTGAATTGCAAGCCGATAAATTGCCAGGATTAAATGCTCAGCTTTCTATCAAGCCTGTGTTATAGAAATGTCATTTGTATTTGAAGTTTTGATTGGTTGTTAGTTATTTAAATGTGTCTCTGTCATGCATTGTTTTAGATCTGAAGAAGGTTTTTATTGAAAGGGTTTGTCTGCATTTATCGTTTTTATTAAAGTAGTCTGTTGCACGTTCCTCTACGTGGTGTCTGGCACTGGTTTTATTTTTTGGATTTTATATTGCCTATGGTGTTGGACTTCAGTATTTTGCAGTGATTTTTCTTTGTGGTGCCTTGTAAAGCCAGAATATTAGTTCTCTCACCCTTCTTTTGGTAGAATCAGTTCCTGGGTGACAACGATGCAAATGGTAATGTACTCGTGTTGCAAAGATGAAACAATCACTTTTGGCACTTTCATGATACCATTGTCAAAATCTCATCTCTGTAAGGAAAATAAGGTTGCAGGTCTACTGGTAAACAAGATTGCTTTGACGGCTATCTTCGACTGATAAAGTGGTTGAGCTTCTGAAGAATTGGATCTGAGACTGTGTGACTTCAAAGCTCATTAAGATGTGTAAAAGAAAAATTTCTCACTTCCATTACTTCAAAATCAACTTTCTCATTTTTGTGCTGAAGCAGCTGAGCAAAGGTGGATCATTAAACTCAATGCAGACACAATACCAGGCATAAATGAAGCAGTATCACTGAAACCATTCCTCAAAGCCAGAGCACTCAGACATTAATTTACATATATATAGCACTTTAAAATGTGTAGATAAGTGTTGATACATGTTCTTTTTTTTAAAAGTTTTTAAAAATTTTTTTAATGAGGTTTTGATAAATTAAATGTTGGATGTTTTTATGGAATCTTATCGGCAAAGTGAGAGGGACACTTTAAATGCCTTAACTGCTATCAATTAAAGGCTGATTGATTTTTAAGTGTATAAAAGATGTAATTCAGTTGTTTAATGCTGTCTGAGGAAGCAGTCATAGAGACTGCGAAAGCACTTACGTTTTGTTGTTTTAATAAAGTGTTTATATTCAGCAATGGTGGACAAGGCTCTATTTATTTTTGTACTGTTGGCTTGCGTTTATTTACAGCCTGTCCCTTTATCCAGAACTCTTGCTGTTTTGTGTTTTACTTGTAATTTTTCTACGAGACCTGGGACATGGCAGAAGGCTTTGACGTTGAGTTGGATTATGTTCCTGTGGGAAGTTCTGGCACATAGTTACATGAAGGAAGACTGAATCTGATTCTTTACCTGGACAATAACCTGCTGTTTAACCAGTCGGTACTTCCAGATGACCAGATTACAACAGGTAACCAGGAAAGGGTCTATATTATTAGCTTGAAAGCTAATTGTGCCGAATGTAAGTCCATCGACACATATATAGCGAACGGTAACTATAGCAAAACGTGTCTTCATCGAAAGTTAAATCATCGAAAAGTTATTGTTCGCCAACACGGCGTCCCTGATGTGAAGTAACAAAACTAAAAACAGCTCATTACTGAACTTATCAGAACTTCCTAATCTGCTGTTCCACAATTATTCCTTTACCAAGTTAGACACAAAGCAAACAACCCTAATAAAAAATTATTAAAACAAACAAAAAAAAAAAAAACTAAAGCATTTACGCAGGGGGGCAAGCCCCCCTGCACCCCCCACACCCCCCGCTACTTAAATATACCAACTCCGAGATCGCACAACATTGAAGTAAATGGAAATCTCCAGTTACGGAGATTTCCATTTAAAAGTTCAATGCTGTGAGCTTTCGGTAATAGCTTGGGCTAACTAAAACTTTTTGATGCGCTGTTTTTCGATATAAGTACTGCTCGACGTTTATGTCGTTTGACATTTATGTGTCGATAAACTTGCATTCGACACAATTAGCTTTCGAGCTAATAATATAGACCCACCGGGAAATGGAAATGCGGGTCCATGAACAGTTTAGAAGTTATGAAAATAAAATGTACAGATTTAAATGCCTCCAATGGCAGAGATTCCATATGAAGGCAACGCTGCATTACAAAATTGTTCCAAGGGGACTAACAGTGTTCACAATACCAACCTATGGGGTTACTTTCCCCATTCTGTTGAAGAAGTGGCAACAGTTGAACCTGCAACTCAGCTACATCTACATGAAACTGCTCATAGAGTTCTTTCAGCCGCAGGAAAATTAATTACAGAGAGAACTCAAGGATCTATATGAATACATTATTGCCACTTTTCCAATGGATATGGTTATTGATAAGATGGACTCCTTGCATGAACAGATTTACAGATTTTAAATTATGAAAAACGGTTACAAAACATTAAAACCAAGAAGTTGCAGTGTGATATGAGGGGTCTATATCATTAGTTCGAACGCACAAGTGTCTGAACGCTGACACATCGAACTGGGAAGTTTGAAGTGTAAAAATAGCGAAGCCTCGGAACATCGAATTCTTTCCCAGGGAAAGAATTTGGTGGGCCATTTCCGCGGCTTTGCTATTTCCTCCACTGTGGTGTGATCTCGGAGTTGGAATATTTAAGTGGGGGGGTGAAGCCCCCCACAGTAGCAAACGTATGTAGTGTTCGCGTGTTTCTACGTTTTGTACCGGAACAGTGATTTTTTTTTCCCTGGGGAAAAAATCGCTCTTCTGAGTGTTCGAAGTTTTTATATTTCAAACTTCCAGGTTCAATATTTACATAGTCGAACTTATGACAGTTTGACTGTGATATAGACCTGATATGAGTGACTTTCAGAGTGGGAGAGTCTTTTCTTGGCCAAGACAACAGACAGACCCGACTATTCAATGAACACCATTCCTACCCAACAATCTACCACTACTAATGAGCCTGAGCAGCTGAGGAACACAATGATAGTCCCTATGAACACACCATCAACCAATGGCATTAATGAGGAACTGCATAATTCACCTATCAGTAGCGAGACTTCTGATAGGAAAATGCATGCATCTGAAGATGTTGTGAATGTATGAGCTAACAGCACAGGAGCTGAACAGAATGCTACACTGAGCCAGCAAGTTGAAGATTTAAACAGTAGCAAAAGAAAAAATAATGAAAGGCCCCTGAATACAGGACCACCCTGTTTTTTTAGAGAACACGAACGGCAGGAAAGAGACAGTGATGTGGCTGTTTCAGCTAAGCGACCCTCTACCGATAAAGGAGAGATCCAAGAGTCGAGGCAGGAAGGGGTATTTGCTGCGCCAACAGAATGTGGAATGGAACAAACAGAAAATGGTCACCCCGCAGCAAGAATTCCAAGGTTTGGTCTTAAATCTTTCCTTCCAACCTTTGACTAGTGCTCAATTGGGTGTACTTGGGAGAGGGTTATCATTTATACCCTCACAAAAGACCAATATGGTAGACATCCTGCAAGAATTGAGAATGTTTGGGAGAACATTAACACTAAAGACTATATTTAAAGGGGATGTTGGTGAGATTAACAAATTCATCAAACCAAGTACATTTACACCCAAAATGTATCCAATGGTTAATACTTTTAGATCAGTTTGTGACAAACAGATTAGAGAATTGTGTAATAATGATACAGGTTCCAGATATCGCAATTTAAGTAGAGAATAATGTCATGCCCTAGTTGAACTTAAGAGAATGCAGTCAATTGAAATCAGACCTGCTGATAAAGGTGGGGGGATGATTGTCATGGACAAAGATTTCTATATGATACAGATGGATCGGTTACTTAGTGACCAATGTACATATGTAAGAATTAATGAGACAGAATTGAAGGCTATTATTGACAGTGTCCTTTTTGATTTTTGACTTACTTATAACAAACATGATCTCAGAAGACTTATTTAATTATTTCATGACAGAAACTCCACTTGTACCTATGATATATGGATTGCCCAAGGTGCACAAGGATGCCATGAACCCACCAATGAGATCTATAGTTTCGAGTAAGGGGTGGGTGACAGAGGCATTATCCATTTATGCTGAGAAATGTCTGCATCTGGTGTTAAGATACTTATGAGCACATACTAGGAGACACCAAGATGTTTTTACAGAACTGTTATAGTAAGACCAAGGGACTAATGAATGAATATTATTTTGTGACCCTTGATGTGACATTGTTATTTACAGTTATCCCGAATGATTGGGGGATAGACAATATCAGACAACTAGGTACAAAATAGACTTATACTAACAGAAAGATCAACTTGATTTGCAATTTACTGAACATTATTTTAGAGAATAATGTCTTTGTCTTCAGAGATCACTATTACGTACAAAAGATAGGCATAGCTATGGGCACGGCTTGTGCCAATAGCTACACCAATCTTGCTTTGGTTCATTGGGAGCTGACATCGTGTTTACAAGCCAGTGAATATAATCAGCATTTGCTGTGGTAAACCAGCTTTATGGATGACATTTTCCTTCTATGTGGGGGGGCTCTGAACAACAGCTACATAACTTTTTGGGATATTTACATACCACCACTACATTCTTAAAGTTTACATGTAATTTCTCCCATGAGAGCATAGAGTTCCTTGATGTAACAGTTAAGAAGTCAGAGGCCAGAAAACTGGAGACTAGCCTGTATATGGAGAAGTATGCACCCCAACCACATTAATAGAAATGTCATGAAGGGTCAGGTTTTGAGAATCATGAGACTGCATAATAATGAAACACAGCTCACAGCAGCCCTGAATAATCTCAGAGAATAATTTTTAGAAAGAGGTTATTCCAAACATGAATTAGACAAATGCATAGAAGAATCACTGAAAAAAAGGGGGAACAGAGGGCAAACTTATTTTGCATAGCAGGCAGATTCTGCACTAGATATAAATAGATCAGACAATGGAAAACTTAGATTCCCAATTTCATTTGCCAGTGATAATGTGTTTTGTGAGGTGTTCAGAAAGAAGTGGAACATCTTGACAGCAGTGGATGAGCTTAAAGAGGTTTTGGAAGACACCCCACTTTCTCCTTTAAAAATGAAAGATGTCTTATACATGGCACACGTGTTTCCATTTAACGCATATGTACACACACATTTTTGTCTAAATATACAGTCATGTTTTACCTAAGCTGGATGTTGTAAACCTTTTGAAAGCTTTCATTGCACTTTCTCTTATCTGAAGGTCATGCTGCTCAATGCTAGAAGTCTAAATCTCAAGATGCACTTACTCAAAGCACTCCTCAAAATGGAGAACATCAACATTTGTGTTGTAACGGAGACCTGGTTTAAAGCAGCAAAAAGCACCCCTGCACTACCAGGCTCTAACTCATTCCACACCTTTCGGCCCCAGATCATGGACTGAAGCTCCAAAGGTGGTGTTGTCTCCATATTCATAAAGGATATGCACACCTCCAGACTAGTAGCCCAGCATAACGCATCTGAGATACTTCAGGTACAATTAACATTGGGTAAGATGGCGATTCAGGTCTGTAGCCTGCTATAGGTCCCTAACTATGTCCCAAGACTCTTACTCCACATTCCTAAGCACCCCGGAAACTATTAGGGTCCAACCCAACAGTCTCATACTAGGTGACTTCAACTACCCATCTGTCAACTGGGAAAACTACTCATAAACTGGCCCAATGCTTCCTGGAATTCATCAGTTCCAATGCTCTCGACCAGCTCATTCTTGCCCCCACTAGAGGAAGCAACATCCTTGAGCTGGTTATTACTAACATGAGCAACTGTTGCTCTTCTCCAATAGTCAATTCCTCCCTGGTTAGCTCCGACCACAAACTAAGCACCATGGAAATCCACATCTCACCCACACCTCCCACAAAGGTAACCACCATGCAAATCTTCTCCAAAGCTGACTTTGGGCTCCTAAAAACAGAGGTGGCTAAATTCACAGCACCCATGCCAATGGAAAACAGCTGCATGACTGCTGAATCATACACCAATGCACTGTATGAACATGTACATAAATGAATGGAACTATCCATACCCAACAGAACCATGATACTCTCCTCCAAAAAAAGGAAGCCAATCTGGTGGTCCCCTGCCATTAATAAACTCTACAACAGAAGGAAGAAACTGTTGCAGAAAAAGGTGAAGTCCCAAGACTGGAAAAACTCCCTTATTAGTCTCAACAAAACATTGCTATCCCTCATCAAAACCTCAAAAGCCAGCTATGAAGGCAGAATTGCAGCAGACACTAAAAACAACCACAAAGTCTTCTATAGTTATATCAAGAAACTCCACGGCAATACCCAGGTTTGCTCTGAGTTACTGCATAATGGTACCTCCTATACTAAGCCAACACATATTGCCAACATACTGGCTGATAGATTCAGTGCCAGCTTTACCCCTCTCTCCCCCCAAAGGACTAATCACAATACCAGAGGAATGCCAGGCACCCAGCATTACTGCAGCACAGGTTAAAGCTATATTGTCCAAGGCCAAGAATGCAGCTTCCATGGGACCCGACAATATCCCTGAATGTGTTCTACATGAACTACAAAATGAACTGGCACCACATCTGTGTGCCCTGTTCAATCACAGCCTCACCTCAGGCTTTGTCCCTACCAAATGGCGCACTGCTACAGTCATCCCTCTCCATAAAGGGGGAGCGACTACAGTCCCTGGGAATTATTGTCCCATTAACCTGACGAGTCTGATATGTAAGGCTATAGAACACATCATCATGGACCTAATTAACAAGGATATAGGGAATCTCCAAACTCTAGATCCCACGCAGTTTGGCTTTGTGAAAGGTAGATCATGCCAGCTCAACCTGGTTGTCTTCTTGGATTCAGTCACTAGAGCTGTGGATGAGGGCAAGGCAGTTCCTACAGCCTACATCGATCTGGCCAAGGCCTTTGATACCATTCCCCACTCAGGAATTATTGATAAACTCACCAAAGTAGACATCAACCCCTATATCACTAGGTGGGTTGCAAACTGGCTCACAGATAGAACTCACAGTGTGAAAGTTGCAGACTCCAAGTCAGACTGCCGACCAGTCATGAGTGGAGTCCCACAGGGATCAATCCTGGGTCCTCTCCTGTTTGGCATCTACTTCTCAGAAGTCCAGGCCAACACGGAGGGACTCTGGCTGACCAAGTTCACAGACGACTGCAAGCTGGAGCCATTATTAACTCCCCAAGTGATTTAGACATCCAAAAGAAAGACCTCACTGAGACCAATGACTGGTATCAAAACCATGCCCTTAAGCTTAATGCCAAAAAATGCATTCTCATCTCCTTTGGGAAAAACTCAGTTCCCACAATTTACCACATTGACGGGAGCCCACTGAACACTGAAGGCGTTATAAGAGATTTGGGGACATAGGTTGACAGCAACTTCTTCTTCGACCACCACATTGCCACTGTGGTCAGAAAGTCCTATGTGGCACATCTCATTACCAAGGGTTTGCATCCAGGAAGAAAGACGTTATCATCTCTCTCTATTCTTCCCTCATTAGGCCAATCATTGAGTATAATGCCCCATTTGGCATGTACCTCACTAAACACATGCAACAGCTGGAAAGGCTACAAAAGTGCCTTACGAAGAGGATCCTAGGCCTTAAACACATGTCCTACATGGACAGACTCAAAAAACTCCAGCTATTCTCTGTCTCATATCATCTACTAAGAGGTGATCTTTCTTTGACTTACAAAGCCATGTCTGATCCAGCTCTGTTAGAAGTGCTACAGCTAAAGAAATCCCAATCCCTCCACACCACATGCCCCAGAGACCTCAACCTCATTACCACAATCAACAGTACATGCTGGAGGGACAGGGTCATAACCCAGAGACTGTCCATGCTCTGGAATAGACTTCCCTTACATGTCAAGCAGAGCACTTCACTGGCCCTCTTCAAGAGAAATCTTGTTGAGTGGATGGGAAATAGAAAGCTCACCCTGGGGATCACTGCAGTGGCTCTACTTGATAGAGGCACTGGGAACTAATGTCGGGCGGCATGATGCCAGGTCACTTCTATGGGCTATGCTTGTAAAGGCTTCAGGGCCATTAGCCTAGTACACACATATGAACCTATGAAAACACAGATAGCTCGGCCGCCTATTGCATCTTCAAGGTTAGGAACCTACATATGCAGAAATTGTGCAGCATGTAAATTCATACACTCTAGCACCACTTTTACAAACACATACAGCCAGGCAGTAATTCAAGCCAAATGCTATGCTGACTGTCGAACTAAGAATGTTGTATACTTCAGTTTCTGTGTAAAATGTATTTTTTTACATAGGGAAGACAAATAGAATGCTTAAGGAGCGTATATTAGAACACAATAGAAATATCATTAATAAAAAGGAAAACAGTATATTGGCCAAGCATGTTGAGGCAGAAGGGAGAGACAACACTTTCAATTTTTTTGTTCTGGAGGTTATCAGAGAAGGGATAAGAGGGGGTGATGTGAA
Organism: Protopterus annectens; assembly: GCF_019279795.1. Classification (NCBI taxonomy): domain Eukaryota; kingdom Metazoa; phylum Chordata; order Ceratodontiformes; family Protopteridae; genus Protopterus; species Protopterus annectens. The sequence continues at coordinate 1,226,460,763 of NC_056729.1, read as the reverse complement.
GAATAGGACCGAAGCAGCTGAGCAAAGGTGGATCATTAAACTCAATGCAGACACATTACTAGGCATAAATGAAGCAGGATCACTGAAACCATGTCTCAAAGCCAGAGCACTCAGACATTAATTTACATATATATCACACTTTAAAATGTGTAGATAAGTGTTGATACATGTTTTAAAAAAATTTTAATGAAGTTTTGATAAATTAAATGTTGGATGTTTTTATGGAATCTTATCAGCAAAGTAAGAGGAACACTTTAAATGCCTTAACTGCTATCAATTAATGGATGACTGATTTTTAAGTGTATAAAAGATGCAAGTCAGTTGTATAATGCTGTCTGAGGAAGCAGCCATAGAGACTGTGAAAGCACTTACATTTTTTTGTTTTAATAAAGTGTTTATATTCAACCGTGGTGGACAAGGCTCTATTTATTTTTGTACTGTTGACTTGCTTTTTATTAGAGCCTGTCCTTTATCCAGAACTCTTGCTGTTTTGTGTTCTACTGGTAAACAAGATTGCTTTGATGGCTATCCTTGACTGATAAAGTGGTTGAGCTTCTGAAGAATTGGATCTGAGGCTGTGTGACTTCAAAGCTCATCAAGACGTGTGAAAGAAAAAGTTCTCACTTCCATTACTTCAAAATCAAGTTTCTCATTTTTGTGCTGTTCAGTGGTATTTCTGGGCAATCTGGATAATGTATCAGCAAGATAAAGAAGTTTGCCTTTTGTGTAGAAATAACTGAAATTATACTTTTGTAATTTCACCATCATGCATTGTAATTTGGGAAGAGCTATATGCATAGGCTTTCCCAAAATAGTGACTAAAGTTTGCTGGTCAGTTTCAATCTGGGTAATAGGTTGACCATAAATATAATCATGGAACTTTGAATATGCAAACACAATTGCCAAAGGCTCTTTCTCTATCTGCACATATTGCATCTTGGTTTGGGTAAGAGTTCTGCACGCATAGGCTACTGGTATACCCTCTTGAAGAATGACTGCACCAAGATCAAAATTTGAAGCATCACAAGAAAGAGTAACTGATTTGTGCACATCATAGTACCGGAGAGTTGGTGGATTGGCAATTCTCTTTTTCAGGACATCAAATGCTTTTTAGTGTAGTTCTGGCCAGGACCAGGATACATCTTCGTATGTCAACTCTCTGAGTGGTGGTGAAAGTTGGCTTAAGTCTGGAATGAACTTGCCTAGGTAATTAACCATGCCAAGAAAACATTGTAGGGCTTGAATATTGCCTGGAGTTGGCATCTCAAGAATTGCTGTTTACTTGGAAGGATCTGGTCATAAGCCTGAACTGGTAAACAAATGACCAATATAAGTAATTTTACGTAGCCTGAATTTGCACTTCTGAGGATTCAGCTTAAGATTCACTTCACATGCTCTTTCCAGAACTTTCTTGAGGTTTATGTCATGCTCATCTTCACCATTACCTCCTACTAGAATATCAGCTACTGTAATAGCACACTTATAACCAGAAAAAAATCTGCTCCATTGCATGTTGGAAGACTTCGCTGGCAGAATTTATCCCAAATGGCATTCTCAAAAATCTGTACCTGTCAAAAGGAGCATTGAAAGTGGTTAGCAATGAGGATTTTTGGTCAAGCAAAATTTGCCAGAATTAACTCTTTGTATCTAAAACAGAAAAAAAACTGTGGCATTTGGCATAAGAGCAGCGACTTCTTCGACTGTACACATTGGATGATGAGGTCTTTTCAGTGCTTTGTTCAAATCTCATGGATCAATACATATTCTGATATCATCTGAACTTTTCTGATGAGCCACTACCACTTAATTCTTTGCCCATAAATCTACTGCATTGACTGTTTTTTTTATAAGCAACAGATAACTTATTCCTAGACATGTGCTCATAAATATTAGTAAATTTTAACATTTCAGACATGATTCCTGTAAATGACATGAAGTCATATATTAAAGTGCCACTGTCCTTAAATGACCTCATGGTTCTAATATTTCTATCATTCTTCATAGTAGTCAAAATATATTTTTCTTTAATAGTTAAATTGTCATACTTTGTAATTAACATTTTTATAAAATTTGTAAAAGTCAGTTTCACAAGCCTTTTCATATGCTTGAATAGTTGGATGGTTGCCTGTTATAAATGTATTTTTCCTCTTAAAACTTCTTATTCAACTTACTACCATTACCAGTTTTCTCATTAAACATCATAGTCAAATTTAATTTAAAATTTGATTTTGACTAAAAGTTTGAGTTCTGTCAAATCAGTTTCTGGGTGTAAAATTAAAACCCTTTTCGAATAAAGAAAAAAATTTTCAAATTTGATCTCTAAAGCACTATAATTAAAAGTATTATAGCCCTTGTATATATGCAAAATATCATTATAATCAACTTTGATGTGTGAAATTACAGTCTCTGCCTTTTGTTGTTGCTACGCTAGTTCTTTCTCCCTGTATGATAATTGGGGTTGCTGTTCCTTCATGGTGGGAAATGTTGAGTGGATGGTAGGTGGCGATTTGCTATACGCTCTAATCAACATAAAGGGGATATTCTAAAGGGTCATCAATATTAGGCAAATGTTCATAATCCAGATCATTTCCAGTTGTGCTAATAAGGGGTGGTGTGGTATATTTTGGAAAGTGTTATACATGTCCAGCATTTTATGTTGGCAAAACCAAGCACCACTTAAGAAAGAGATTTATGTGCGCGATTACAAGTATAAAAAAACAGAGAAATGCATTATATAAACATTCTTCAAGTTATTAAAATTTTATAAAATTTGTTTTTGCCATACTCAGTGTTGTACCACAAAGTCTTAGGGGTGGTGCCTGGGAATCCTTTCTTGAATATATTGAGGTGCTGTGCCAACTCAAACTGACACAGCTCATAAACCTGGTCTTAATGACCTGTGTTGAAATTGAGGGTAGCTAAACTCAAAGTTTTGATAATTTATTTTGTAAAAGTTTTTCTAAATTAAAGCAGTATTTATAGGAAAGTTTATAAATTATATGAATATATGTATTTTTAAATATATATGTTTTATGTACACTGAGCCTTTAAATCTGTGATGAAGTTAATGATGCATAGAATTTAAATGAGAAATTGGCTTATGTGTTAGAGTTCTGATGAAGTCCACGTTATTTGAGTTGGACAAAAGAGCTTAACTTTATTTATAATAAATATACATCTGGTTTTATTTTGGCATTCAATTTCCTCAAACTTTTATTATTAGTGGTTGGATTTCTCCCATGCTGTGTCGCATGTTTTGGTTGGTGAAAGTGAGCAGTTTAAATGTGCTTGTAATCCTTTACAATCCAAAATTGAAAACAAACAGAAAATACAGAATATTTGACTCTAAGAGAAAAGAAATATTATAGTTATTAGCTGTACTTTGCTTCTTAAGCATTCACGAGTGACTACATCCCCGACAGAGCTCATGCTAAAATCTTATTGACAAATCTGTGCAACTACTGCTTGAATTTACAACTCAGAGGTAGAAAACAAGTATAGATTTTAGCAATGGGTAGTGACAGGTCTGAATAAACTGTCACAGATTTTATATATGCCATTTGTATATTTAAACATGTTTATTTTGCATTTTCTTTTGTTAAGTTTTTACATTACCTCTCAACCTATTAGCACAAGAAATCTGGATAAAGCCAAAAATAATAAGGGAACAAAGGCTCAAAAACAGGCAAAAATTTTAAATCTCTCTCTAATAAATGCAGACAGATAAAAGAATAAAATGATTTATGTTAGCATGAATTTTCTGAAAGATATGAAGTTTAAAACTCACAAAACTTACCCAATTCGGCTTTGTCAAGGGCAGATCCTGCCTCTTGAACCTGGCCACCTTTTTTGAAACAGTCACCAAGGCCATTGATGAAGGGAAGGTAGTCCACACAGACTATCTGGACCTCGCAAAGGCATTTGACACAATACCCCACACGGGCATCATAGATAAGCTATCCAGCTTAAATATAAACCCCTATGTCACAAGATGGGTTGCTAACCTGCTCAAAGACAGAACCCACAGAGTCAGAATTGCCGGAGCCATGTCAGACTCGAAACTGGTTACAAGTGGTGTCCCACAAGGCTCTGTTCTGGGACCTCTCTTGTTCGGCATATACTTTTCCGAGGTACAGGCCAACACGGGAGGACTATGGCTGACCAAGTTTGCAGATGACTGCAAACTCGGCGCCATAATTGACTCTCCAGCTGACATGAACATCCTCCAAAAAGGTCTCACAGAGATGGATAACTGGTGCCAGAGCCATGGCCTAAAGCTAAATGCCAAAAAGTGTATAGTCATACCCTTTGGCAAAAACAAAGTGCCCACAAATTACCACATAGGTGGTAACCCATTAAGTACGGAAGAAGTAATTAGGGACCCAAGTTGATAGCAATCTCTCCTTTGACAACCACATCGCCAAAGTGGTTAGAAAGACCTTCTACATAGCCCACCTTATCACGAAAGGATTCACATCTAGATCAAGTGAGGTAATAGTGCCCCTTTATTCATCCCTCATCAGGCCCATCATAGCATACAATGCCCCTTTTGGGATGTACCTTACCCGACACCTGCAGCAACTAAAAAGACCCCAAAAGTACCTCACAAAGAGGATCAAGGGACTCCAACAGATCCCATATGCTGCCCGGTTAAAAAAACTCCAGCATTACTTAGTTGCATACCGCCTACTTCGTGGCGATCTATGCCTGACATACAAAGCTATGTCCAACCCAGAATTAATGGACATGCTCCACCTCAGAAAATCTAAATCCCTCAAAACCATGCGCTCGAGGGACTTGAACCTCAGCACAGAAATAAATAAAACATGCTGGAGGGACAGATTCATAACCCAGAGGCTCCCTTTGCTCTGGAATAGAATCCCAGTCCATGTTAGGCAGAGCACCTCACTGACTCTCAAGAGGAATCTTGATGAGTGGATGGGAGATCGTAGGTTTACCCCGAGGATTACTTCTGTGTCACTACTAGACAGAGGCACAGTAAACTAACCTTAAAAAGGGCACTGCAAACTCAAATCAAAGGGTGGCAAAAGCCAAACACACTCGGGCTAGGCTTATAAATGCCCCAGGGCAGATAGCCTAGTATGAACCTATGAACTCAAATTTATATCATTATTTAGTGACTTCAGTCCTCAATGATTTGTAAGAAAATGACAAATTTTATGAGGAAGACCAAAAATATGAGTTAAAACTCTGGGCATGCTGTAAAAATCTGTACAGTTGAGTGGTATCATTATTATATACCTAACTTTATAAAGTCCATTGTTTAATTTATTTATTAATGGTATGCTCATTAAACTTGGTGATTTCTCAGCTGTTAGCTTTTACCATTCGGTGAGTTGTTGCTCAAGCCATTGGTAACATAAAATACAATGGGTAGCTAATTTTAAGGGTAAACGGTAATTGTGCTTTGGTGTGCTAGAATCATCTAGTGGCTGTCAGTTACTATAAAGACAATGAAAGGAATGTTGGTACTAGAAAGATAATCATTAACCTTTCCTGTAAGAGGTGTGTGTGTGTGTACTCACAATATTCTTGGTTATATTTCATTTACAGTTGGTAAGACTCCTCTGCAGAGCACTATGTTCAGAATAATGAGGCCGAGATCCTGGAGAGTCAGTGATTATAGCTATAACTTGCAGTTGGTCAGGGTAAGGTTTAATAGCTGTGTCATGTGTTTACTATTACCTGAGGCAGGAACACTCACTTACTGTGCTCTCCTATGGTCAGTCTACCCATACATATTAACTGGCAGCAGCACTGCAGAGCTTGAAGCTGTAGCCCCTTGCTGTCACATATAAATTTGTATCAGTGACTGGGACTGTATATATATATATATATATATATATATATATATATATATATATATATATATATATATATATATATATATTCATCACAGTCTGTGATTTTTAAAATCATTTACTAAAACAATTTTGATCTCATGAGCCACATATTTTCTCTATGGCATGCCACTCTATTAGCTGGCTTGTAAAATATTTTCCTTTTCTTTTTTAAATATTCTTGTTTCCCACCAGGCCCCCTCCTTTATCTTATTTACCCTTCAGACATAGGCTCTATATGCAGGGGAACCTTAGTGTAAAAATTCTAGCTCTATCTCTATCAAGAACTGCTATTGCTCAGCTGGAACCTCTTCCACTTTTCCTGGGATAAGCCAATAAAAAGGCTGTTCCTTCCCTATACACCCCAGCCAGTTTCTCAGAGAACAAGTTCATAAGTTGAATCCATGTCACTTGAGTCATAGTTCGTGCTTCTTCACTCCATGCCCTGGAAACAAAACAAAATATACATTTTACTTTTTCATAAGTACTACACAAACTAGTGATGCAGGTGTTACAAAGCTGCATAAAAAACAGAATTTTATTCAAAGAGGATTCTGAAAATGTCAAAGAAGCAGAAAGTGAAATAGCATGTATTTTACATGAAAAGGAGGGAACAATGTCATCAAGTACCCCCACAGTAATACATGCATTTAAATCAGTGAAGGCAGTATCAAAAACAAGTAAATAAAGGTTAGGTACTTTTCATAATACTACACCTGCTTGAAGAATTTGGTCTTCATTAACCCTTAGGACTTACGTGCTTCACACAAGCTCTGCTTGACAGGTAGAACTCTCCCAGGCTACTGTTGCATCCCCTCCTACCCATAATATTCCTGTTTCTGATAAAAAGAAATGCTCACTATAAAGAGAACACCAACCTTCCTCAACAGGTTTCAGGAAACAGAGGATGGGATGGTTAATGAAGACTGAATTCTCTAAGCAAATTGCTCATTAAGGTAAATAAATAACTTCTATAGCTGTTAAAGGAATTCAGTCTTTGTTAACCCTTAGGACATATTTCTTGGCTGAATGCCCTGAGCAACTGATCTAGAGAAACAGATCAGTGTTCACCATAGTTCCAAAGGCATACCTCAACCTGGAAAAAATGTCTCTCAAAGGTGTTCCCATGAGGACCCAAATGCCACAGCACAAATGTCATTCCAAACACACCTTTCAGAAACAAGCTGCCAAGGTGGTGACAGTTCTAGTCAAATGAGCCTTCAGCAAACTAGACAGTTTCTTCCCATAGTTATGATACAGACAATACAATCAAAAACTAATGGGCCAGACAGAGTTTAGTGACCTTCTACCTCAGTTTTTTTCTGATTCAGAAGAAATAATGAGCTGATTATTCATTCTGAAAGGCTTGTTTTTGTTTACATAATAACTGAGCTGTCCAAGGATCTATCCTAATCTTCTCAACAGAGGGCACCACACTTGTCAAGGCCAAACTAGGACCTGTAAAATTACCTTGCATTTTAAAGTCTGGCTTTCTGAATTAATTTCATTATCTGATGAAACATGGAAAACCATAAAATATCCTCTATGACCAGTCTTAGACAAATGTATCCCTGCTCTGACTGATGGAAGGAGAATTTGATGGGGCAAATAGGCTGCATATCAGGAAGTGGGAAGTCCTACTTATGGAACATTATTTTGATGCTGGAGGAGGTTATGTGACCACTTGTGTAGTATCAACAGAAAACAATTGAGCTTGTTTGCAAGAAAGCTGACCAACCCAGGAATATCCATCACAGGAGGCTATAGTCACATGCCTTGGAGATCCTGACCAGCTTTTCTAGAATACAGAGATCATGGAGTAAGTTCACAGTGTGCATAGCACAACTCTCATGTTCAGCCTGGCACTATGCACTACAAACATAGTTGTTGCTACAAGCCCCGCAATTTCAAGACAAGAATCTGCTGGTACTTGACACTTTGGAATCAGGGAAGAAACTAACAGCAGAATGCTCTATACTCAGCACAGAGGTAAATAAACTTGACCTATTCTGGAACTGATCATAGCCCCCCACAATTTGATGTCATCAGTGGGACTGGACTGAAACCTTACCACACAGATCATGATGTCCAGCCAAGGAAACAGCCAAAACAGTAATTCCCTCTTGAATGACACTGTTCCTCCTATATAATGCTGGCATCAAGTTATCCAGGTATGCAAAAACAGACAAAGGTAAGCTGCTACCACTGCCATGGATATGATGAACTGAGATGAGACCAAATGGCAGGGACTAGAAGTGATACTGTCTGATCCATATTCTGAAGTGAAGACATTTCCTTGATTCTTTAGTAATTTGTATGTGTAGCTAACCATTGTGGAAGATGAAAGAGCATATCCAGTCCCCTCTTGATAGACATGACAGAATAACCTGAAATGTAATTGTGTGAAACAACCCCTAACTATTTAAAATATCGTGACCCGCTACAGCAAATCCTGAAACATCGAGACTGAATAGCCTAAAGAACAGACTAACATATACTAAGTCTGAGATGCCATTTCTTGAGATATTCTCTTTTCTCTGAGGTATGTTGATCTTGGAGGCAGTATACTGACCCCCCCCTTCAAAAATAAGTTTAAAGGAAAACAGTGATTTTAGAGATCCACTCTTCTCAAGGTTTTCTTTCTTTCTTTCTTTTTTTTTGTTGGCTTTTTGGCAATCAACATTTCGAGTGCCAACATTTAAATAAGAAGCCATTTAGACCACATAGATCTAGTAGGGATCTTATGCCCTGCAATTTCCTGCATACCAAAAAGAACCAGAAATAAAGTCCTTATTATTTTTGGGACATCTTGTATTGCTTTTTTGGTAAGATGCTGCTTCCATCCCTCCTTCCTTCCCTGTTGTTTGTGATGGGGTGGTGCATCCAGCAGTGGTAGATTCAGGCATCACATTTGGGTCTGAAGGGTATGAAATTTCCATTTTTGGATGATCTCCCTTATTTACCCTACTCTGAAAACCTTTGACCTTAAGAAAGGTAGAAGAAGAACCTTTCACCATCTAACTCCTGGGGGAAGATGGTCAAAGCGGGAGGCAAAAAAAGAGAAATACATCTTAGAGATGCCTCAGCATCCATGGAAAAACGAAGTTATGTACTCACCATAACATTCCATGTTTGTAGCCCTTCTCGTCCTTCATTCTTACATATGGGTTCGGAGCTGATCCTCGGCTCTGACTCGGCCTATTACAAAGCTCAAAATCTCTTAGTTGGCTCGTGGCAAGGTAGGTATTCTATAGTGCACTAGTAAGAATCCCGAGACCTTGTTTGCTGCTAATTATGAGTGATAGAAAAGGTTATTCAGAAGGAGCAACAACAATGAAAGGTCTCCACCCTACCAAAGCAGTACTATCCTGTCTCCAGATCTTCCCAGGACGGGGGTAGGTGGGTGGGTTCTTAAGAATGAAGGGTGAGATGGACTACAAACATGCAACGTTATGGTAAGTACTTAACTTCTTTATGTTCTGTAGTCCTATCTCACCTTCATTCTTACATATGGGATAGCACCTTTTTCTCGGGTGGCTCACAGGAATATACTCCTGAGTACCATGGAACCTAAGGAGGCTCTACAACTGGAGGTCAAATCCAATTTGTAATGAGTAATAAAGGTATGAGGGGTAGCCCAAGCTGCTGCTGCAAAAATACTGTCAATCGGAATTCTGGCTTGAAAAGCAGCAGATGTGGACAGGGATCTTGTGGAATGGGCCTTAATCTTAAACAAAAGTTCTTTCCATTGGAGGAGTAGATAAAGGATATACAGTTGGAAATCCAATTGGATAGAGTCACTTTAGAGACTGGCAGACCTATTCTAGTTTCAGAAAAGGACATGAACAATTGATCTGATTTTCTAAGTTCCTGTGTTCTATGTGGATAGAACCGTAACTGTCTATGAACATCAAGTTGATGAAATTTATATTCAGCACTGTTTGAATGATTAGGAAAAAAATACAGGTATTTCGATAGTTTGGTTCAAATTAGCTTGACAGCAAACTTTAGGAATGAAGGAAGGATTTGTATGAAGGGAAACCCTGCCTTTATGAAAAATCAAATGAGGTTTGATAGACAGTGCTTGCAACTCTGAAACCCATCTAGCAGATGTGATAGCTACTAGAAAAATGTTCTTCCAAAATAGAAACTTCAATTCACACAAATGTGCGGGTTCAAAAGGCGTGAAAGTGAGCTTGGACAGAACAAAATTTAGATCCCAAGGAGATACAGGTTCCTGAAAAGGAGGTCTCAGCATGGTAGCGCCTTTAAGGAAGGATTTACATAATCTGTGAGCCATCAAATTAGGCTCATGTTGTTCCAAATGAAAATTTGAAATTGCTGCTAGTTGAACTCTAATTGTAGTAGCAGCTGATCCTTGATGGAGAAGTACAGTTAGAAATTCTAACACCAAAGGGATGGATGCTGTGTAAGGATCTACATTTTTCTTCTTTGCCCAGATAGAAAACCTTCTCCATTTGCTAGCGTATAACTTCCTAGTGGAAGGTTTGTGGGAAGACGTAAGAGTATGGGTCACTGCAGGTGAAAAATCATGAAGCCTGACTAGGGATGGAAGTGGAGCAGCCATGCTGTCAAGTTGAGGTTGTGGAGGCAGGGGTGAAGAGAGCCTGACATGTGTGTCAAGAGGTATGGAACTGGGTCCAGAGTCCATGGATCATCTAGGGGATGAGGGCCAAGAAAGGGGAACCAAATCTGACGAGGCCAGTAAGGAGTGATCAGAATCATTTTGCTTCCCAAGAACTTTGCTTTCTGGATCACTTTCGATATGAACGGAAGAGGGGGAAATGCATAAAGAAGACCTGGAGGCCAATTGTGAACAAGTGCGTCTCTCGGTGACTCCCCCAGGGGGGAATAAGGGAGAAGTAGCTGCTGCATTTGGCACTGATCGGGCTGGCAAAAAGATCACAGCAAGGCTGTCCCATTTTCAGTAAATCTGTTCTGCCACTTTCTGGTTCAGAGACCACTCGTGAGGCATCAAACTGCCCTGCTATGCTTGTCAGCTATCACATTGGTTGTCCCCGGGATGTGCATTGCTACTAGAAAGCGCTGGGAAGATATCGCCCACTGCCAAACACGAAGAGCTTGTCAACAAAGGGGGTAAGATCTGGTTCCCCCTTGTTTGTTTAGATACCATACCACTGACATATTGTCCGATTCGATTGCTATTGTCCCTAAAGGAAGAAAGTCGTGAAGTGCTTGCAACGCTAGAAGCACTGCTCTCATCTCTAGGACACTGATATGCAAGTGAGCCTCATGATCTTGCCATGTGCCTTGGACAGTCCTGCCTAGCTAATGCCCCCCCACCCTATCTGGGAGGCATCTGTGGTCACAGTAGCAACGGGTTGGCGAGGGAGGAAGGGTGTTCCTGTCGAAAGCTGATTGGGCTGAATCCACCAACAAAGGTTCTTTTTGCAAGACTCTGTTACAAGAATATGATGAGATAGAGGAAGTTGTTGAAGAGACCACTGGGAAAAAAGTAGCCATTGAAGAATTTGCATATGCAAGCTGGCTAGTGGAACTAGATTTTTGGTAGAAGCCATGGTTCCTAAAAGTTTCAGCGCTGTCTTTGCCTTGACGCTTTGTACAGGAAGTATGCTGTAAATCTGTTGTCTGAGGTTTTGAATTCTGTCTGCAGGGAGATGAGCCATCATTGCGACTGCATCTATTTCTGCACCTATAAAAGTCACAAATTGAGAGGGTGACAAGGCAGACTTTTTCCCACTTTACCATAATCCCCAGCTGGGTACAGAGCTGGATGGTTGAATCCTTGGCTTGTAGGAGTAGGTGCCTGGTGGTGGCGGTCAGGAGCCAGTCATCCAGGTATGGAAACACTTGGAATCCACGACATCTCAAGTGAGCTGTCACTAATGCCATACATTTGGTGAACACTCTGGGGGCTGTGGTGAGACCAAAGGGCAGAGCACGAAATTGGTAATGACTGGCTCCCAGCCAGAAGTGTAGATGACTCCTCGATGTTCTGTCCATTTTTATGTGGTAGTACACATCTTGGAGGTCTATGGAGCACATCCAATTGTCTTTCCCTTATAGAGGGAGTATAGACTGCAGGATTACCATTCAAAACTTGGCCTTCTTTGCTTAGTTTGTTGAGGTCCAAAATGGGCCTCCAGTCCCCTGTTCATTTTGGCACTAAAAAGAATCTGGAGTAAGTTCTGAATCCTATCTGGTCTGTGGGGATGGTTTGGATGACTCTCTTTGAAAGCAACTTTTGAACTTCTATAGTTGCTTGATCCCTGTGATTGGGTGGAACATCTGGGATCTTCTTGGGGGTATTGGGTGAAAGAAAGAAGGTTATAGAGTATCCTCTGGTGATTATTCTTTGTACCCAATGTTTTGGATGATGCTGAGCCAGGCTTCTGGATACAAAGATAAGTGACCCCCGACTGGCTCCAGAGAAATGCAGCCAGGCCCCACATCAGGAGTGCTGATAGGGACATCCACGAAAGGAATTGTGGCCACCCTGGTTTTGCAGACCCCCCCCCCCCGCCTCTAGGATGACGTCTATCATTAGCTCCTCCTCCCCTGCAGGAGGAATCACCTTGTGCAACCAGAAAAAAATCTATGGGACTACTTGAACCACATTTTTCTGTCCCTCAGACCCTTGGGATATGGCCTAGAAGGGATGGTAAAACGTACTCCCATGGCAGAGAGAGTTTTCCCTTCCTGTTCACACCTGGTGAGTGTATCTTTTACCTTTGGTCCAAACAAAGAAGAGCCATCAAAGGGGGTGTTGGTAAAGGTAGAGTTGAAGGGCTCCACAAAATTACATAAGCGCATCCAGGAGTGCCTCTTAAGGGAAACCCCTGAACCCACTGCCCTACTCACTCAGTCAGCTGTGTAGGAAATCAGCCTCATGGAGGAGTTCACAATGGGCAACTAAGCAGTAACTTTCTCAGAGACTCCTTCAGTTGATGTACCTTGAAGAGTATCTCCTAGCTCCTTGAGGAGATCTCTCTGAAGCCTGGTAAAATGTGTAAGATAGTTCAGTGATCTGAGAGTAAAAGCCGCTGAAGAGAAGATACGCTTCCTGTATCTATCCATTGTTTGAGACTCCTTGCTCGGTGGATGGACAGATGTAGAAGTCTCCACTAGTTCCTTCTTAGTGGCTGCTACCACCACCATGGCATCTACAGGCACACCCTTGGTCAAGACCTCTTTCTCTTTAGGAGTCAAGAGAAATTTGTTGGACCTTCTGGGGACTGGTTCCATGGCATCAGGAGTTTCCCACACCTTTCGGTTAACTAGGTCCAGGAGTTCATCAAAAGGTGGAGACACCCAAGAGGCTGAAGGTTGAGACCCGAAAGCCTTCAGGTACACTGACTCATCAGAAGGGGTGAGAGTGGGCCAGCCACCTCTCTGCTTCAGGATTTTTAAGATATCTACAAAGGAGATATCATCAGAGGATGACCTGGGGGACCCTTCTGACTCCTCGAGGTCAGTGTCTGAGGTGATGGACTCATCTGGGGAGTCTACATGCTTACTCTTGCATGTCCTCTTCTGAGAGGGCTCCCCAGAAGGGTATTCTGGGGAGGTCTCAGAAGATGGGGGCCACCCAATGGGGGCTCCTGAGGCTGTGGGTCTCTGCTGTCAAGAGAGAGAGATGGTGCTGAGACAGAGGTCAGTGCTTGAGGGGGAAGAGTACTGGTACCCTTGCGTGGAGCTGACAACCGAGACAGCACGCTCCTCATCATCTCGAATGCAGATCTCTCTGGCTCCAAGGACAGCCCCAGTTCTGAAGAAACGGAGGTAGCCCTCTACTCCAAAGCGATTGGCTCCGAGATGGATGTAGTGTTGGAGCTCAACCTAGCCGACACACCGAGAGGTAGACTTGGCACCAAAGAGGTTCAAGTCCTAGAATCCCTGTTGAGGCTGACTGGTGAGCTTCTGCTCCTAGACACCAAGGACGGCACTGAAAGTGTCAGAGTGGAACTTGGCTCTGAGACAGCCACAAGGGGAGCTGGAGCCGAGGGGTCCACGACAAGCGGCACTGAAATCTCCAACTCCGAAGGACCAACACGGCTCGGAGAAGGAACCACAACAGGGAAAATGGTCTTAGATGCCTCCGGAACCGACTGGGTTGGAGCCAACAAAAACTTGGGTATAGAAGTTGACTTCAAATGTCTAAGCACTACTCTCTCTACATCCTCTTCCGAAAGGCTCTTGGAGGATCTGGATGACAGGGTAGGCAACCTAGATCTCTGTAAAATGGGAGATCGTAAAGTTGGGGAGACTGGCAATAGCTCTCTTGACCGGCTCCGATGCAATTTCTCAGTAGTCGGCACTGAAAGACTTGGAGCCGACACTGCAGTGTCAACATCAATAACCTTGACCAGCTCCGAGGACTGTAGAGCTGAAGAGGTAGAAGGCTTATCCAATTTCAAAGTTTTCTGAGGAGGTTCAGGCAAAACAGTCGGCACAGGAGAATGTCTCTTGGCCGACTTGACCTTTTCTTTTTTTGATGAGTAAGACTTAGAGGATGAAGAAGAGCTGGCTAAATCCTCCTTGAAGGAAGGCTTAAGGAGACCTTTCAGTATTAATTTGTTCTTTTTTTCCTGGAGAGCTCTGGAGCTGAAAGAGTGACAGAAAGAACAAGTTTCCTGTAGGTGAATGGCTCCGAGGCAGTAAAAGCAATTACTGTGCCTATCAGTAATCAACATCTTTTGGGAGCACTTAAGGCACTTTTTAAAACTCAAAGGGTTATGATCTTTGGACTCCTTGGATATGTCTACAAAAAGGAAGTTCTATAAAACAGAAGAGAGGACAAGGTCCTCTAACTTAAACGGGCCTCGCCCTTTAAGAAGCTATACACAAAATATAATGAGGACTAGTCCTCTAACTTAAACGGGCCTAGCCCCGCTAAACTAACTCACACTCAGAGGAGAAAACAACAGAAGACTAGGTGATATAACTTAAACGGGCCTAGCCCTGTTGAGGAAAGAGACAGAAAGTTAGAGGACTAGCTGCAGAAAAAGAAAGAAGCTAAGTCAAAAATACCACAAATAGTAAATCTCAAACAGCAAGCAGAAACTAGTCAATAATAGTAAATGACACTGCACACGATATACTATACTGTTGAAAACAAGACAAAAAACAAGGTTCTAACCCAAACGCGGACCTACGGTAATAGGAACTATGTAAAAAAAAACTAGCACACAGAAGGATACCACACAGAGAACAAATTGGACCTAAAACGGCCAACAAGTTCTCAACACTAAGAAATTTTAGCAAAACACACTACTATATACTACCTATGAATAAACTATCACTGACTAAGTAAACTAAGCTATTTTATAAGAAGAAATACTGATAAAACTACAATAATAATGAAAAATAAGCAACTTAGCCACGGCCAAGCAAGAAGCACATCTGAACTTGTAGACACGGCAAACAAGATCTGGGGATTCTTACTAGTGCACTATGGGATACCTACCTTGCCATGAGCCAACTAAGAGACTTTGAGCTTTGTAATCGGCTCTGAACCCATATGTAAGAATGAAGGCGAGATAGGACTACAGAACATTGATAATCTCCACAACTTTCAGACCAGCAATGGTGCTGTTGTCTGGGAGAGGAATGACTCAATCAAACTTCCTGTTTTGGGGGGGCTCCATGAGGTACAAGATAAAAGGTGTTTTCTCTGGCTCCTTTGAGCATTAACAAAGGAATACTGGAAGGATGAAAGGTAGCCCTTACATTCAGAATGGATTGCCCTTTCTATTGTACATTCCAGAGATGTTGGACACTTTCCAGTCCAAACAGCAGTGGTCCCCTAAAGAGTACATTCTTAACTATCACTTCAGTGAAGATATTAAGATGCAGGCATGATTGTTGGCACAAAAAATATTGGACCCTGCTTCCCTGGCTGTACCTTCTGCAGCACTAAATGTTACTCACACCATGTGGTCAAATATCTGGAAGCCTTACTAATTATTGGGAATATCTCGAGCTGCACTGACAATGTCACCTCACAGAACCAACCACCCAAGGAAGATGCTTGGTGACAATACTCGGTACACTGAAATCTCTTCTGAAGAAAAGAGACCTCCTGTTAAGGTTAATTCCCTATTGCCTTCATCTTTTGTAATACATCATTAAACTAATGCAAAGGCAGGGAAATAGACCCTTCTTTATCATCTTATGGGGGATCAACATAAGAAGACTTCCAGATTTTCTTCCTTGGAATTTCCAGAGTCACCTGTATCAGAAGAAGAAATCAAATGCTTATTTGTCCACTGGCTAGCATCAGAAGTTCTCTAGGTCATCTATGAAGAAGTCAAGGACATCACCTCCTGAAAAGTTTGTGTTTGAACTGTTTGCTATTGCATCTGTGGCTGCCTGGTTGACGGTGGGAAAGTGTCATGCTTTGAACCCAGTGTATGACTAGTTGGAGGTCAAGCCAAAGCTAGAGGGGCTAATGGAAAGCCCAAGGGAGCCAATGACATGACCAAGGCTGCAACTGAGACACAAGCCTCCTTTGGAGAGACCAATGTCAGTATCCCAAAAACAGCACATAACCAACCTGGGCCACTGTAAAAAGAAGACCCAGCTACTGGTGGCACATCAGTACCACTTCAACGTCTGCCAAAGGACGGAGAGGCAAGTGACAGAAACTGTATTTGTGCTGAAGCTCCACAATGGCCTTGGCAAGCTCTGCATCATAAATGGCAGGAACAGCAGGAGATCTCTTAAATGGGAGGGGATAAGAGATAGTCCTTCTAGCCAGGAAATGCAGACAACATAGGAGAAGCAAATCTTGCAGTACAATTCACCATCACTCCCAAAGAGTGAGAAGTAGGTTAGCTTGGACATCTTAATCTGTAAGAGGAGGCATAGTTCTATTCCTAACAAATTTGGAATATTTACCTTCAATGGTTGTTTAATACACTCATTCAACTTAACACCAAATTTTTTTTTAGAAGACTGAACTTTTAGATGTCTGAACATAACCTTTTACTGGGGAACTACAAAAGAGAGGTTGACAAAAGGGAGGACACACCCTTTGCATGCACATTGCAACCACAGAACCAACCTCAGGATGCAGAGACTTTTTCTGACTCTGGAAGTTTAACAAAAAGGTATAAAACTGTTTTCTTTACCTTCTCAAAACAGCTTCAATAAACGTTACACAATATCACGTCTTGGTCATATTTATTCAGACTGCTGTTATCAGTAATCTGATTGCCACCATCACAAAAGCTAGGCACGATAACAGAAAAGACACAGTCTTAAAATAAATTAAGAGAAAAAAATCTTATCCCATGACAGGGAGAGAACATCCTAATGGCAACTGAAGGAGTATAGCTTCAAAACTGTTTTATTTTTAAAGAATAAAATCCACCAAACAAAATGATGACTAAGGTCAATAAACCACACTCATGAAGCCAGAAGAGAACAGAGGAAATCTCAAAAAAAATTTTTTCAAAAGTATCCTGGAGCCATTTAATATCAAACTGGATGCATTTAGTGGAAGGCAGAAATAGGAACTGCTGAGAAAGATCAAAGGCATTATGGGTAAGAGGAGGCACAATAGTAGCACAGGAATGTTTTACTCACCTAGCAGAGTATGTGTGAGTTAACAAAGATTACATTTCCTGAAAAAAATCTACATATAAACAGCCAGCTATCTCTTTAAGTAAAGTTCTAAAGAAGGCAATCTGGGTATTGTTGACAAGTCACCTGAAATAATGAATATAACTTGTCAGAGCACAAGAAGCACATTTCTTTTTATCTATCACTGGTATACCTTTCAACCACTATGTTGTCATCATTGCACTATTTATTTATTTATCATTTTGTTGACTGGGAAAGTCTGACTAGGACAGAGCCTATTTTCAGCGGAGGCCCCGCGAGAAACACTCCAGATGCGTCTCTGGATTGTGGGAAGAAACCGGCGACAATGTTAACCGCTGCACCACTGTGCCACCCACTATGATTTTAATCTCAGAATTAGGCTTGCTCCTCATATCTTTACTGATTTTCCTCATAAAATCAGATCTGTTTAGTGGTGCGTACTCTAGTAATAAAACAAATGCCTATAAAAGTGTTCCTTATCGATAACTATACAGAGGTCTAGCAGAGAAATAGTTTCTATTCTGATAAACAAGAAAGTACTCCTGTTTCTGAAAGAATAGTTCTGCAAAATCTTACCATTACCATAGATGCCCCTCTCTTCTATGTTGTAGTATTCTTTACATATGGGGAAGTCCTCCGCCCAAATGGCCCAACACCCGTCCAGCATACAACAGCTTTTAGCTACTGCAGGTAAGTGGGATGTCACATGTATATGCTGGCAACATCAGCCATAAATGGACTTCTGCACATATAAGCCTCAGAATTGAAATGCACCAGTAGGAACATCAGATCAAGGACAAATAGTCTGCCATCCAAGAAAAAAGAAAGGTATGGGGGGAATGAGGGAGGGGTAGAATACTGCAAGATAGAAGAGAATGACATCTATGGTTATGGTAAGATTTTTACACAACTATTCTATGTCCTTATATTCAGTGATGCAGTATTCTTTACATATGGGAGAATATCAAAGCTTAGTGAGAACCCTGGGAGGAGGAAGACACAAAGGAGCTTTCTACAAAGCCATGGAGAATGGCTCTAGCAAACCCTGCCCCCATATCTAGAAATGCTATCTAAATTGTAATGTTTGGTGAAAGTATGGCCGAAGACCAAGTAGCAGCCTCTAAAATGGTATCAGTATACTAGCCTTTAAAGAATGCACGTGAGGAACCCATATGGTGTTAGTATATTAGCCTTTAAAGAATGCACCTGAGGAGGCCACAGACCTAGTGGAGTGAGCCTTGACAGGAGCAGAAATCCAAGAAGAAATTTTCTGTTTAGAGACAAACCCAAAGCCCTGGGATGAAAAAAACAAAAGCTGATCTGACTTCCTAATAGACTTATCCAAATAAAATCTGAGTTGTCTATGTACATCCAAGGTGTGTAAAATCCTCTCACTGGAGGACTGAGGAGAAGGGAAGAAAGTGGGCAACTGAAAAGACTGATTAAGGGACAACTCATTCACAGCCTTGGGCGTAAAGAAGGGATTAATAGGCAAAGATATCCTATCCTTGTGAAAAACAAGAAAAGGTGGAGAAGCCATCAAAGTTTGAATCTCAGAAACCCTCCTAGCAGAGGTTAAAGCTAGCAAAAAAAAATGTTTTCCAGGCACAAAACTTTAAGGAAGCTGAGACTGCAGGTTAAAAAGGGGCACAGTAAGCTTCTAAGACATAATTCAAATCCCAAATCCTAAGGAGGTGGAACTGGTTTCCTGGGAGGCTTAATATCGACGCCTTTAAGAAAAAGTTTTACTTCCAATATGGAAACCAAAGGTAGAGATAATGGCAGACAGGCAGAAATGGCTGACAAGTGAACTTTCACTGAAGAATAAGTCAAACCACTCTTAAGTAACTCACACAAGAAATAACTACTGGAACAAATACTGAAAATGGATCCAGATTTTGAGAAAGACACCAAATTGCAGGCGGGGACCACCTCAAGAGGGGTGAGAGATAGGACACCAAACTAATCATGGAGACAACAGCTAAACCCCACCACTCACTATTCAGGGAGATCACCCGGCGAGTTGAGCCTATATGACTACATGACATGCCAAGCAAGTGCTAGTTACGAGGCAGGCTTCTCTCTTTCTGAATACTATAAAGATTTGCTGGTTTGTGGGATTTGGAACATACATCAGAAAGCAGACAATATGAGCAATTACAATGCATCTCTGGTTGGATCAGCTCTTCAGGATTTCAGGCTGCAGTGTGGCAAAGACTTCAACATGCCTCTGACAATTTCCAGGCTGACAGATAGTGGGAAAGCAGACTAGGCTGGTATTTCAGTTGGTGATATGGTTCTGTCCATCGACAGGGTGAGTACACATGGAATGACCCACCTGCAGGCACAGAACAAGATAAAAGCTTGTACTGGATCTGTGAAAATGAACCTGCAGAGGGTTCCTACTGTGAATACCTTTGTTTTTGTTCCTGCACAAAAGGAAGAGCCTAAAGAAGTAGTTAAACCTGTGCCTGTAATATCTACTGCACCAGTCATACCCAAAGTCTCTAATTCTACAGCCAACTTGGCCTACATTAAGACAGCTAGGCCTTTTGGAGCTGTAAGTTCCCCCAAAATCACTTCAATTCCTTTACCATCATCAGCTTTTACACCCACAGCAATTACCTCATCTCGTGCATCCGCAACTCCACCGACCTCTTCTGCATCTGCTGCTTCTCCTCCTCATCCTGCACCTGTAAAACCCATTGCACCCTCACCACCTGTTAACACCAGACCTAACAATGGAGGATATGCACCAGAGGCAGGTGTTGCTAAACCTGCAGTAAATCCCTCATTTAATGTTCCATGGTGTCCAGCAACATATGGTACATCTGCCAATATGTACCAAGCAGCAATGCTGTGGAAGCAGCAGAGATGCAGAGAAAAGACCTCAAGGAGAACCAAGGTGACAGCAAGCAATAAAATGGTGCTATGAGGAGACACATTCTGGATACCAACGTGGACTTTCCACATACTACACTTTTTAGTGGTGCTAGTAAGCAATGACTGATGGTGGACACTGAAGACTGGCATCCAAGGACAGGAACTACACAGTCCAGGTCTTTTCGCATCCATGCACAAATCACTGGCACTAAAAGTCCTGTTTCAACTCCAAGCCATGCCATAGAAAGTCAAATTGAGAAAAACAACTTTGTGGCACCAACTCCTGCTGGTGGCCATGCAGCAGCTTCAGTGAAGACCACGTCCAAGGCCCCAGCAAATGTCCCTAAACCAGCTTATTCCAATGCAGCAACTGTTTCCACTTTCCAGACTGGTGGTGCCCCAGGCACTGGGAAAGTTACAGGTCCATAGTGTGCCAGTCAAGCAGGTCCTGGTATGACAAAGGCCACTGCAATGTCTTGACATGTAACACCATCTGGATGGTCATCAATTCTCCTGCTAAGCAGAGGTATGGAGTACAAGCAAAAGGCCTACTCTGCAGCCCCATCCAATGGACCAGGATACATTGGTACAGAGGACTGAGCATATTCCTGCAGGAAAAAGGACACTCGTGTGCCCAATACAACTCTGTCATAAGGGGTCCATTCCTTATGGCCTTAGGGAAGTCATGGCATCCAAAGAAATTTAACCATGCCCACTGCAAAACCTCGATGGCTGGTCTTGGATTTGTCCAGGAAAACAGCTTCATACATTGTGAGCATTGCTATGAGCAGTTCTTTGCACCAGAATGTGCCCTCTGTCAGAGAAAAATACTTGGTGATGTCATCAATGCCTTAAAATGGAATTGGCTCATTGGCTGTTTCACCTGTGTTTTCTGTCACAGACTGATCCATAATAACATCTTTCACATGAAGGATGCTGAACCTTACTGTGAGACAGATTTATACAGTTTGTTCAGTACCATGTGTCATAGATGTGAATTCCCAATTGAGGCCAGTGACAAGTTTTTAGAAGCCTTAGGCTATACCTGGCATGACACCTGTTTTGTATGTTCTATTTGCTGTACTTCATTGGAAGGACAGGCCTTCTTTTCAAAGAAAGATAAGCCATTGTGCAAGAAACATGCCCATAGTGGTAACATTTAATGGACATCAGCGGAATGGAAGAAGAGTCAAAAGGAGTGAATATAGCCATTTTACCTGTTTTATTATGATACAATTATGTAATTTAATATTTACATAGATACTGATGTCTGGGGAGACTTGTGCCATTCAGAATACTTTGTTTAACTGAAGCACCATGTTGTTGTGAGCTAATGCATGCTTGCCAGCAGGTATATTTTTTTCCTGAGTGATTCCTAGCATTAGCTTAGTAGAATGTATCTGTAAAGACATTCTGGGAAACAAAATATCATGTATCATGGAGCTACACCATAATCATGATCATCATAAACTTCCAGATTTACCTTTATGGTACTGAGACTGTACTTTTGTTATATGTAGCAATAAACTAGAGTGCTTGTGCTCTGTGCAGCCTCAGCTCATATAACAAGGGTAAACTGACTTGTGAGATGCATCCATATGTGCAGGCAGTTACTGAATCCAACATTTTTCCATTGTTCACAGACACGACTTGACACTGTATTCATCAGTTGAGAGTTGTGGGGGTCTGGATCCACATAAAGTAAACAGCAGGCACAAGGCATGCATCAGCCCTGGATAACCGGGGGTGGGGGGGGGGGTGGAAGGTTGGCATAATGGTTAAGATGTTTACTTTATGAGCACAAGCTGCAGGGTTTGATTCTCACATAGGTTAACTGCCTAGGCTTAAAATGGCTCTAAAGGGCAGCTAGCCCATTACCAATCTATGAGCCTATGAACATATATGTGGATAAGTAAGATTTCCTAGTATTGGGTTTCCTGGCCTCCCACAGAACCCTAAGCACATCCTCTGAAACAAGGTGTCTGAAAGGAATCCAATGTTTATCACCCACAAAGTCAATTGTAAGGTTGACAGACGTGAATGAAGTAGAGATCCCTTGTCCTGTGTGAGAAAGTCCACTCTGTGAGGTAACTTGTGATGATTGTCCTTGGCTAAATGCAGAAGAAGAGGGAACTAATGCTGTTTTGGCCAAAACGAAGTCATCAGCAAAATTTTTGTTTTGTCCTGCTGAATTCTGAGCAGGACTTTTTGAATGAGAGGAAAGGGGGGATGTATAGAGAAAAATCCCCTTCCATGAGAAAGATAGGGCATCCACCATCCAAGTCAGATGATGGGGGACTCTGACACAAAATAGAGGAAGTTGACTGTTCAAAGGGGAGGCAAAAAGATCCAGTATAGGAGTACACAACCAATGGACCAAGTCCTGAAACACATCCTTGTGAACCATCCATTCATGGGACTGAGTCTTGGACCTGCTTAGTGTGTCTGCAACAATGTTTTGGGTGGATGGGATGTAAACCGCTTGAAGACTCACATTGTACTGAACTGCCAAATCCCATGCCATGAAAGCTAACCTGCAAAGAAGGTAAGACTTTGCCCCTCCCCCTCGCTTGTTCATTTGCCAAAGGACTGTGGTATTGTCTATAAACACTTTCAGGGGGCCAGTATGAAGGAGAAGATGAAAAGCCTGTAGAACTAGAATAAGAACCCTCATTTCCTTGATGGTGATATGCTCTTTTCTTTGAAAAAGACCAAAGGCCGTGCACCTTCTTTGATGCAAAAGTTGCCCACCAGCCTATGTCTGAGGCATTTGTGAACAACCTTTGAGTTGGATGGGGCAGATGAAGAGGAAGTCCTGGATTCAAAGAAAACTGTTGAATCCACCAAAGGATCTTGGATTTTAGGCATGGTAGAAGAGGGATCACAAACTCCAAAGGGTGAGCATGCTGCATCCAAACTGATTTTAGGTATCACTAAAATTTCCTCAAGTGGAGGTTTGCAAGGGGCAGCATAGGTATTGTGGATACCATAAATCCTAGAAGTGTCAGAAAAGTACAGTTGTGTACACTTACCATAAATGTAGATGTTCGAGTGTATTCACTGTTGCAGTCATTACAATTGGGTTATCCTGCTGGCAGGCTACCCTCAGTCGGCCTGAATTCCAAAGTCTAGGTCCGGTGTCGGTTGCTGTCACCTTTTCCCTGACGTCAGTGCACCAGGGGTATAAAAGATGCAGCCAACGCCATTTTCTTCAGTTTTTCTTTCCCCAGATGTCAGGTGCCCCCAAAAGAGTAGGCTAAAAATATGTTAATAAAACATGCATGCACCAAAGTATATATTTTGCCTTCATCTACAAGCAAATACACCACATAGGTTGTATAGAATAGAGAAGTACAGATAAGTTCCAGCAAAGAAAAGGGGGATGGTGGGAGGGTAACCTGGACTGCAACAGTGAATACACTCGAACATCTACATTTATGGTAAGTGTACACATCCAAAAACAAATAAGACTGGACACTGCTCGAATACCAACTCCTTCTGTTTATTAAAAATAGACATACAAGTGATGAGCACTTTCGGGCCTTTGCCCTTCATCAGATAAAGCATCTCCCAAAACCAAACATTTTAAAACAAATACAAACCAATAGAAAATCAGTAAAAATCAGTAAAAAACCCGCCTGTTCTTAAGGGCAGGTCTCATAGGAATTACTTCATTAAGCCCAGGACTCCTGTGTGCCATTAACTCAATTATCCATTTAGATTCAGCTAGCTCTGTTAACTGTTTAATGTCTCCCCCTCTTTTGTTCAACTTCACATTCACTATCACTTTAAACTTGAAGCTATGTGTAGGATGAGCTACCAAGTGTCTATATAATGCATTGCGTGTGTCTCCATTTCTAATCGAAGAGAGGTGCTGCAAGACCCTAACTTTAAACATACAGTTGGTCTTGCCCACATAAAAACTTGTGCAGGATTGACACTCAGCCAAATAAACCACATCAGTGGTTCTACAAGTTGCTCTCCTTTCAAATCAAACAATCTTCCAGTCACTGGATGTACAAAAACACCCCTACTATCTACATAAGCACACGCCTTGCATAGCCCACATGGAAAAGTGTCCTGTTTAGTGATGGCCAGATTATCCATACTGGTCTTTGTCTTATCCCTACAAAGTAAATCTTTCAAGTTTTTATTTCTTTTATATCTAAAAACCGGTTTATCACCTAGCATACCCTTTAAACTTACATCACTAGTCAAAATGTTCCAATTCCCTCTGATCAGTGCACAAACATCACCTATATTACTGCCATAAGTTAGTGTCAACCTAGAATCATGTCCACTGGCCCTGTCATGTTGTGAGCTTATGCCTGTATCAACGGTTCTCAGCCATGGTTTATACCTATCCTTCCTATAATTTCTGCCAAACTCCATCCTGTTGTTCACCAATTTCCTATCATAACCCCTGGTATGAAAACAGTCCTTCAGGGTCCCCAACTCTTGCTCGAAGCATGCATCATCATTGCTGATTCTAGAAATCCTAGCAACCTGTCCCTGCACTATATTAGGAAATATGTGTCGAGGGTGCATGCTATCAAAAGAAAGCAAGGTATTCTTCCAGCAGTCTTTTCTATACAAACTGGATGAAAAGCCATTTTCTGTCAACTGTACCCTGACATCCAAAAAGTCAATCTGTGTGCGTGAGCTGTTAACCGTGAACCTCAAAAATGATGTGGTGGTATGTAGGTAGGAGGCGAAATCAGCTAAAGAGTTATCGTCCCCATCCCAAAGAATAAAAATATCGTCCACAAAACGCTTATACATCTTGATATGACCTTTCCATGACATATTATTCAATACCATACTCCTCTCCCAGAAGGACAAAACAAGATTAGCATAGGTGTTGGCAGAGGGGGTGCCCATGGCTATCCCCTGTGCCTGCCTATATGCTTGATTCACACCTATAAAGACATTATTATTCAGTACCAAACCAAGCAAACATCCTATGGTATCTATCTTCAGTGTAGTGACGCCTAACTCCTGCAAAAGTTCAGAAATGGCTCGTATCCCATAATCATTGCCTATGACAGTAAACAGGCTCTGAATGTCCATAGTTACCATAAGTAAACCACCATCAAACTGATCCAATTCATAGGCCCCTAGGTATTTCAAAAAGTGGCCTGTATCTAAAAGCACACTATCCAATCTGACTAGGTATGGCCTTAACTCCGTCTCCAACCAAATCGAAATGTTTTCTGTCACCCAACCTCTACCAGACACTATGGGTCTGAGAGGTGGGTCAGTTTCTGATTTATGTATTTTTGGTAGAGCTTTGAATATAGGTGTCACTGGCTTCTCTATCATAAGGAATTTAAACAAATCTTCACTAATCAATTTACTATCCAAAAACAGCCGTAAATTGTTGCGTACTCTATCTATAATCCCTTTCACACCTAAAGGATTAATTGGGGTATACGTATCAACATTCTGTAACAATCCTAACAACTTACTTTCATACCAGGAGGTGTCCAGTATCACTACAGCACCCCCCTTGTCAGCCATTTTGATAGTGATATCTGCATTATTCCCAAGATCATATAGAGCTTGTCTCTGTGTGGGACTCAGATTATAAAATCTACCGTGTGTCCCCTCCTGAAAATAGCACATCAGATCTTGTTCACAAGCATTAATGAATAAATTCATAGCGGGTGAGAAAGGGGGGACAAAACCGCTAGGCTGCCTTAGCATGGTAATACTCGGGTTATCCCCTCCAAAAATCTGTTTCAAGACTAAGCTACGACAAAAAACCATAAGGTCCATAATGATGTCATTATATACACAGGCCCTACTGGGCACAAATGTCAGCCCTTTATTTAAAACAAAACACTCATCTTCAGATAAACTGTAAGATGAAAGGTTAAAAACAATACCAGTATCTTGCTTAACAGTCAGTGCAGCAGCTTCCTCCTCTTGTTGTACGCCCTGTCCTCGCTGCGGGAACGATTCCATACCCCTTTTTTCTTGACAGGTGCCGGCAGTCTGTCCAAAAAATTCAAACGACCCTGTGTGTCTTTCGGTCTGGCACCAGTCCTGTAATCACTCGGATCACAAACCAACACCTCAGACACAAAACCAGTATCCATCGAAACAGTGGCACAAGATGGTGCCTTAGTGCCCTCGATGATGGAACTCACGGCGGGGATAGGATCTCCCCGTGTTGAAACTTGTGGAATAGCTTCCTTCATAACTGCTGACCCCTCCTTGCTGGAAATGGAAGCATCATCACCCAAAGAAATAGCCTTGGATACATCGTGGGACACCGTTTGTGTGTGAAACCCCGGTACTTGCATCTCCGTGCTCACAATGCTGGTGCCGGTATCTCCCACAGCCATGGGAGCACTAATGGAATCAGTGGAGGCAACAAGAACCCCATCCGTACACACTGAAGTGGCGCGAGTACTTCCATGTGCCGCAACTGCCGTGGTGGGACCTATATCGCCTCCGGCTTCTGAAGATGATGTCATCGAGCGTCCACTTCGTTGAATAACAGCACCATTGTATGAACCAGGTCCCCTTCTATCTTCCTGCGACGATAAAGGAGTTCTTGATTTGGACCAAATAAAGATGTTCCCTTGTTGGAAGTCATGATGGTCCCTTTTCAACTTGCCCAATTTCTGGGTCCGAATCTTCTCCTCCTCTTCCAGTAAGGAAGCATGCAGTTGTTTCAAACGTTGTAGACTCCTGGTGTCTGTGAACTCAGACGCAAATCTGCATTGCAGCTGTCCCACTTCCTGCTTGAGGGTAGCGATCTCTGGGGCAAAAAAGTCATTAATCAACTCCATGTACCGGTAGCTGGTATTAATGTTCAATAGTTGCCATCTAGCCAATAACTCGGGATAGCGGTCGCCTTGTGTGGGCATACAGAAGATCCTCATGCCCCGAGGCACTATCCTGTAAGCTAAGCAGGCTTCCAAATGAAAGGTCTGCCACTGCAGACGCTGTAGCCTGCTCAGTTTATAGTTAAAATCTCTTAAAAGAGAATCAAAATTCTTGTCAGTGGAAACTGGAACGTTGCTGCCAACATGCTTATCCTTCTGTATCTCAAAACCCAAACCAAGAAAAGGGTTTTCACGATTCAGGAGACAAGTCACATCTCCTACTCCACCGACCAAAGTTGCTGAAAGCATTGTAGACATGAAATTACCTTCTTATAAAGCTCCTTATCCCCAAAGCATGTAAGGCACAATAGAACACAACAAAGTCTCTATGAAAACAAAACAATGTTCTGTGCCTCACCAAAGTCCAGTCAAATAAACCATAGTAAATATCCAAAACAAATACGACTGGACACTGCTCGAATACCAACTCCTTCTGTTTATTAAAATAGACATACAAGTGATGAGCTTTCGGCCTTTACCCTTCATCAGATAAAGCATCTCCCAAAACCAAACATTTTAAAACAAATACAAACCAATAGAAAATCAGTAAAATCAGTAAAAACCCGCCTGTTCTTAAGGGCGGTCTCATAGGAATGACTTCATTAAGCCCAGGACTCCTGTGTGCCATTAACTCAATTATCCATTTAGATTCAGCTAGCTCTGTTAACTGTTTAATGTCTCCCCTCTTTGTTCAACTTCACATTCACTATCACTTTAAACTTGAAGCTATGTGTAGGATGAGCTACCAAGTGTCTATATAATGCATTGCGTGTGTCTCCATTTCTAATCGAAGAGAGGTGCTGCAAGACCCTAACTTTAAACATACAGTTGGTCTTGCCCACATAAAAACTTGTGCAGGATTGACACTCAGCCAAATAAACCACATCAGTGGTTCTACAAGTTGCTCCCTTTCAAATCAAACAATCTTCCAGTCACTGGATGTACAAAACACCCTACTATCTACATAAGCACACGCCTTGCATAGCCCACATGGAAAAGTGCCCTGTTTAGTGATGGCCAGATTATCCATACTGGTCTTTGTCTTATCCCTACAAAGTAAATCTTTCAAGTTTTTATTTCTTTTATATCTAAAAACCGGTTTATCACCTAGCATACCCTTCAAACTTACATCACTAGTCAAAATGTTCCAATTCCCTCTGATCAGTGCACAAACATCACCTATATTACTGCCATAAGTTAGTGTCAACCTAGAATCATGTCCACTGGCCCTGTCATGTTGTGAGCTTAGGCCTGTATCAACGGTTCTCAGCCATGGTTTATACCTATCCTTCCTATAATTTCTGCCAAACTCCATCCTGTTGTTCACCAATTTCCTATCATAACCCCTGGTATGAAAACAGTCCTTCAGGGTCCCCAACTCTTGCTCGAAGCATGCATCATCAACTGTACTATGTTCTTCGTGTTTCACTGTTGCAGTCATTACAATTGGGTTGAATCCCAAAGCTAAGGTTGGGAGGCTGGAGCTAAATAGCATTAGGGGTGGCTATTAGGCCCTGCAGAACTGCAGTGGCAAAGCCTGCCTTGGATTTAGAGTAGAGTGGTAAATGATAGTGCTTTGTGAAGGTGTGCACTGAACTCCAAGTAGCAGCCTCTAAAATGTCTTTGGTTGGTACTCCCCTGAGGAAGGCTGCTGAAGTGGCTGTTGCTCTGGTTGACTGTGGCCTAATGCCCTTAGGAACTGGCTTGCCATGTGAATAGCAGAAACAAATGCAGTGGCCTATCCACTTTGAAATAGACTGCTTTGAGATAGCCTTTCCTTGCGATCCTGCAGCATATGCCACTAGTAATTGCTCTGTCTTTCTGAAAGCTTTGATTCTGTTCAAACAGAAGCGTATCTGTCTGTGTATGTCCAAAGAATGCAGAATTCTCTCCCCCTTTTTCTGTGGGTTTGGATAAAAGGTAGGCAGATGAATAGTTTGGTTAAGGGTCACATTGGACACTACCTTAGGCATAAATGTCGGGTTTGTCCTCAGAGAAACCCTGTCTGGATAAAAAATGATAAAAGGTTCCACAGCCATGAGTACCTGTAGCTCTGAGACTCATCTTGCAGAAATTATTGCTAGGAGCAGAGCTGTTTTCCAAGATAAAAACTTTATATCAGCTGCAGCAGCTGGCTTGAAAGGAGGCAGGGTGAGTTTTTCCAAGACATAATTGAGGTCCCATGCAGGTATTGGTGATCTCCTTGGAGGCCTTAAATTTTTGGCTCCTCTGAGGTACTGCCTTAATAAAGGATGAGAAAAGATTTGTGGCTCTGTATTGTAATGAGCCGAAATTGCAGAGGCATGAATTTTTATAGATGAAAAAGATAGGCCTTTGTCCAGTATCTCAGTCAAGTATTGCAAAATCTGAGGAATGTTTGGTACAGATGTGTCAATTCCTTGTGCCTGGTTCCAAGCACGGAATCTCTTCCATTTTCCAGCATAGGATTTTCTAGTACTAGGCCTCCTGGCCTCCAAAATGACATCCATCACCGCTTTAGTGAGAGGTGTGTTTTGTATGACTACATTATCTGCCATGCTGCCAGATTTAAGGTCTTGAGTTGGCTGTGCAGGATCTGATTGTTCTGCTGGGACAGTAAATGAGGCACTTGAGGTAAGGTCCAGGCTGGGCATTGAGATAAGTTCCTTAGGATTGGATACCAGTACTGGCGTGGCCACTCTGGGGCAATCAGTATCATTTTTGGCTTCTCCTGTCTGACCTTTAGGAGTACCTTGGGGAGGAGAGGCAGAGGAGGAAAGGCATATACTGTTAAGTTTTTCCAGCTGAAAGACAGGACATCCACTTTCCATGCTTGTCTGTGATAAGTCCTTGTGCAGAATCTCTTTAGTTGGCAGTTGTGAGGTGAGGCAAATAGATCTATGTCCGGGCATCCCCATTTCCTTGTTACCATGCTGAAGACTTGCTAGCTAGCATCTCTTTTTGATTGATATGTAGATGCATTTGGTTTGTGGACCATGTGCCTTGAATACATCTTCCTGCCATGTGGGCTCCCCAGACATAATCTGATGCATCCGTTGTTAATGTCTGTGTGGCTGGGGGTAAAGTGAATGGCTTTCCCTTTTTCTGGTGACAGGCCTTCGCCCACCATCGAAACTCCTGTTGCAGACAGGGAATGAGAGTAACTATTGTTTCAAGGCTGTGGCAATGTTGAGTCCAAACACTTTTTAGGTACCACTGAAGTTTCCTCACATGCAGTCTTGCATATGGAATTAGTAGAATGCAGGATGCCATGAAGCCCAAAGCCTGCAGAATTTTTCTTGAAGATAACTGGGCCTTTGTTGCCAGCAGTTTGAAATAGGTAGTCAGTTGTCTTCGCTTGTCTGGCATGAGATAAGCCATCTGGGCAGTTGTATTTAAGCTTGCACCCAGGAATATTATCTCTTGAGAGGGTACTAGTTTTGATTTTTGTTCGTTGACTGTGTATCCGAGGCATGGTAGTAATATCTTTACAAACGCCAGATGCTGTAGTAGAATGTCCTTGTTCTCTACTTGAAGGAGGCAGTCATCCAAGTAAGGATATATTTGTATTCCTCTTTGTCTGCAAAATGCAATTACTGGTGCCAGGCATTTTGTGAAGACCCTGGGCGCAGTAGATAAGCCAAAGAGCAGAGCAGAGAATTGGTAATGCATTGAGCCAGCTATGAATCTGAGGTATCTTCTACACGATTGTCTTATAGGGACATGCAGGTATGCCTCTTTTAGGTCTAAAGTCACAAGCCAAGCCTTCTTGCCCAACATGGGCAGAAGCTGCTGTAGAGTCAACATTTTGAATTTTGGAATATCCAGATATGTGTTTAGAATAGATGGGTCCAGTATTGGTCTCCAGGCTTTGTCCTTTCTGGGTACCAAGAACAGTCTTGAATAGAATCCTTGCCCCTCCTCTTGCTCTGGTACTTGTTGAATAGCCCTCATGTCCATGAGGGATGAAACTTGATTTTGTGCCTCTGCCCATTGATTGTGTGGCAGATCTGGCATACCGTTTGGCCTTGGCAGGGTGTGAAAATGGAACCTGTAGCCTTGTGATACTATATTTAAAACCCATTTGTCCTGGGTGATCATGTGCCAGTTTTGTGAAAAAAGTGCTAGTTTCCCCCCCAAAGGGGCTGCCAAAAATAAGTGCTTGGTGCTGGAAGAGGGAAGTCATTCAGACTGTTTCCTGTATGGCTGTGATTTTTCCTCTCCGCTCTTGGAGGCAAAAGCACCCCATTGTTTAGACCTGTATGTGCCTTGGGGCTGTGATCTGCCTCTGGGGCATCTGTATCTGCCTCTTTGCGGCCTATCTGACACTGGAAAGGACCAATTCTTTGTAGGCCAGTTCCTGCTAAATCTGGGAGGCTGTACCTGCAAGAAATCCTTGACTGTTTGCATAGATTTAGCTTTATCCTCCATTTTCTTCAACACCTCTTCTGCTTTAACACCAAACAAAGTATCATGCTGTAATGGAGCATCTAATAGTTTTGCTTTAACATGATCAGGCAGATTCTGTTCTTTTAACCAAGCATGCCTCCTAATGACAAAACCTGTAACAGCAGCCCTGCAGGAGGCCTCTAGAGAATCAAAACCACATTGCAAAGTATGCTTTCCAACTTGTTCAGCTGCATGCAATAAATCCTGCATTTCTTTGTTGTCTGCACATTCTGAATTTGTTGACATTTTCTGTATAAGCAATGACATAAGATATTGCTGATATTTAAGCATATGAAATTGGCAATTTAAGGCTCTTACAGCCAAGGTAGCAGAAGTATAAATCTTTTTACCCCAACTGTCTAGGGCCCTAGAATCCCTATCAGAGGGGATAGGGTTTTTTGCAATAGAAGCCTTGACCCCTTTGGGACCCTGAGAGATGGTTTCTGGGTCAGCAGCAGGGTTTTTATAAAGAAATTTATGTGAATCAGGAACCCTATAGTATCTGTCTGGCTTAAGAGGAGCTGGTGGTAAAGAGTCTGGCGATAGCAAGGGGCCTGTGCTGAGGCAATAAAAGGAAGTATCTGAGCCTTTTCTTGGATTCTGAGTAATCTTGGCTCTCCCAGTGGAAATGCTCCCTCATAGTATGCAGTGTCTCCCCAAAAGAATAATCCTCAGGAGGAGAGGCTGAAGGGATAGATTCTTCAGCATCAGAATCCTCACAGGGAAGAAGAGTATATTCCTGTTCAGAGGAGGAATCAGAGGAAATGGAAACCTGGTCTGAAGATTCGTATTCTAACTCTTGCCTAGGCCTCTTATCAGGAGGGGGATGGGAACCCCTGATCAAAGTAATTAGGTCTTTGGCCATTTTAAGCATCTGTTTTTTTAGGCATGGAGGCCTGTCCAGGAGAATGCTGTATCTGTTTCTTTGTCTTTAGAGCTGCTTTAGTCCTTGCCTTTGAAGCTGAAGTAGGTTTCACATATAACTGTGTAGGCCTAAAAACACCCTCAGAAGCCGATTGCCTGCTCAGCGACTCCGGACCCATCTGAGGGAATAGTTTCCAAGTGTCCAGTACCTTGAGTTTCCAGCGGCCTAGTCGGCTCCACGTGGGAGTCGGAAGTGGCCTGTGGCTCTGAGGTAGTGGGCGTCAGGGCCTGCGAACGTGCCTCACTGAGAACCGGCGAACCGGTGACAGGTCTAGCAGAAGCCTCGTCATCGGTTTTGGATCTCGGATGCCTGTCCTTTTCTTTTTCTTTGCGCTTTTTATAAACTCTGGTAGTCGGCTGTTCTGACGGCATTATATAATTAAATCTTCTGCCAAAGTAATGGAATGCAAAATCGTACCGACACTTAATAGTGCGTTGGTTAAATCTAGCACAAAACCGACAACTAGCAACGTTATGGTCAGAGCCTAGGCAAGGAATACAGTAAGAATGAAAATCCTTATGAGGTATTTGCTTCCCACAAGAAATACAATTATTAACTTTTTCTGAAATCGGTCTGGAGCAAGAAAAAAGTTTCCCCAACGGGGTACTTAGCTTTAATGAAGACTTTGGATCTGAAATTCAAAATTGAAAAACTCAGGAGTTGGCCAACCGGCACTTGCGAACTGCTTTTGCTTCGGGCACCGCGCGGCAAGAAAGACTGAAGAAAATGGCGTTGGCTGCATCTTTTATACCCCTGGCGCACTGACATCAGGGAAGAGGTGACAGCAACCGACGCCGGACCTAAACTTTGGAATTCAGGCCGACTGAGGGTAGCCTGCCAGCAGGATAACCCAATTGTAATGACTGCAACAGTGAAACACGAAGAACATCTCCCTGGTTGTAATAGAAGGAAGAGGCAGAAGGCTTTTGAAGAAGGAAGTAAGGGACAGAATTTTTTCTGGTGGAAGAAAAGCCATCATGAGGTCTGTTCTGAACCTGTACCCTAGAAAGATGTGATCTTGTGACAGAAAAAGAAAACATTTTTTTCAATTTATGAAGAACCCCAGTTATTGCAGGACAGAAATGGCAAACTGGAAATTTTGAGTCAACTGTTCT
The DNA here is from genome assembly GCF_019279795.1 of Protopterus annectens. Classification (NCBI taxonomy): domain Eukaryota; kingdom Metazoa; phylum Chordata; order Ceratodontiformes; family Protopteridae; genus Protopterus; species Protopterus annectens. Next base: position 1,226,427,045 of record NC_056729.1, on the reverse strand, counting down.
GATTGAGGAGCCAGAAAAAGAAGATTTTCCAGGTATGGGTATACCTGAATTCCCTTGACCTTGAGGAAAGCAATCACAAGGGCCAAGCACTTAATACCCTTGGGGGAGTTGAAAGTCCAAAAGGCAAGGCAGAGAACTGGAAGTGCAAAAAAGCCACAGAAAAAGTAAAACTTTCCAGTAAAGAGGATGGCTAGGTGTGTGAAGGTAGGCAGCCTTGATGCCTAGAGAAGCCATGTAATACTGAGAGGAATCAAAGGAAATAAAGTCTGTAAAGATAGCATGCACAAAGTTGGTACTTTTAGGAAAGTGTTTAAGTGAGAAAGGTCCAGAATTGCTCTCCAAGGACAGTCCTTTCTGGGGACAAAAAAACATTATTGAGTAAAACCCCCTACCTCTCTGGTTGATTGGCACATGCTGAATTGTGCCTGGAAAAAGTAATTCCCTTAGAACTTGTGGAAACAAAGTCAATTGGTTTTATAGGCGGCTGTGGAATACCCACGAAAGGAGGAAGATTTTTCCAAGTCACGAAATATCCTTGTTGGATAATAGAAAGAACCCATGAATCCTGAGTTATACTTGCCCAAACTGGAAAAGAAAGGGACAGATGAAGAGGTAGAGGAGTAAGACTTGGAAGAGGCTGATAGTCACAGAATACTTGGCCTGACTGGAAAGAGCTCCTGGGATGAAGGGCCAGAACCAGTAGTCTTAGGCTGTGAAGGTTTTCTTGCAGTCTTTTTAGATATGCAAGAAGCACAGGAAGAAGATGGGTGCATCTGTCTCCTAACAAAGGAAGTCTTAGTGGGAACATTTCTGTGGAATTTTGGAACAGGAGACATGAAAAGGTGCTTTAAATCTTGAAGTTATTTTCCTTTCTCTTGTAAGGACTTAAACAAATCTGCAGCTGCAGAACCAAAAAAGAGCAGTTATCTAGATGTGCATCTATCAATTTTGCTTTGATGTCATCTGGCAAAGGTTGCAGCTTCAACCAAGCATGCCTTCTAAGGACAGAGGCAGATGTGGCTGCTTTACGGGATGCTTCAACTGCATTGTAACTACATTTAATTGAGAGTCTAGTCACTTGTGAAGAAGCTGCTAATACAGACATAACCTGATTTTTAGGTCAGAGTCTGGAAGCTGTGAAAGAGCTTGAGGAAGCCTGTGAAAGCAGAGCCAATGAATACCTGGGTGTGTGTTTGATAGTGTATAGCTCTGACAGCCAAAGTGGAAGTAGTATAAACTTTCTTACCAAGTCTCTCCATAATTTTACTCTCCTTAACTGAAGGCAGGAGCTTTGAAGAAGGTGACAACCTAGAGGACCTGTCCGAAGCAAAGGATACTACAGCTGAATCAGCTGAAGGACACTTGTACAGGAATTTACAGTCATCAGGCACCTTGTAGAACCTGTCTGGCCTTTTAGGAGAAGGAGTCGGTGAATCAGGGGTCTTAGAACTAGATGAAAAAGGATCCACAAATGCTGACAAAACAGGAGGCACAACAGAAGACGAAGGTGTTTCCATTCGTAAAAGGTCAAATACCTTTTTTTGATCTTCTGAGATCTGTGAGCAGTCCCATTTAAAAAAAAAACTCTCTCATTTTGTTAATAGTCTCCTCAAAAGAAATCTCTGCTACCAGGGAATCTGCCCCATTGGACTCCTTGTCTGGAAAAGCATATTCTAAAGGGGAAGTACCCCTCTACGGGGTTATACCCCGCTTCACCTCAGATCTGGTTCTACCCCACTCCATTAACCCTCGCTTTGCTCAGGCTCACTCTGATCCCCTACCCTGTCCCCATTCTCCACCCACCCCCACTACCTCTACATTTATAACCATACAGTCACACCCACTCCACATTCCCACCAATCCCAAAACACCCTCCCTCCCCACACCCCTATCTCTCTCCAGCAATACATTCCCTCTAAGCATACTCAATTTTAACATAGGCCCCTCCACCCCTTGAATCTTTACAGCTACACACCTCTCTTCCTAACACTACTACACCTCCCTTATTAATATCCATCCTCACCATAATCTTTATACTGCCATGCACAACCCCTCTCTTACACCACTATACTTAGCTCTTCTTCTAACCCTCCTCTGTGTTCTCCTCCAGCTCACCTATCTCCCATATTTCACCTACTCCCATCCCTACCACATCACCTCCTCTCTCCACAAGCAAGAACCCCTCTACTCTGCCTACATCTCCCCCTACCTATACCACATCAGCAACCCCCTCCTCTTACACAAAATACACTTTGTGACCTCTAAAACCTCTTCCACCCCCAAATGCATCTTCTCCTACTTCTCCCTATACCCCCCCCCCAACCAATCTCCAAAAATCCTCTCTTACTTCTGTCCCTCATACTTAAACAAATCTCTAGCCTTCTCTCAGGTGATATTCACCCCAATCCTGGGCCTACAACCCATCTAAATTTCAAATCCCCCCATCCCCACTATCCTCTCCCGGTAAATCTCACCTATTTGCTACTATTAATGCCCAAAGCCTCTATAACAAGAAACCTAACTTCCATGCTTGGCTCTCCCAGTACAACCCCGATATCCTAACCATCTCTGAAACTTATCTCAAGCCCCACCTAAAAGACTCTGAAATCACCTCTCCCAAGTATAAAATCATTAGAAATGACAAAACTCATAAAAAAAGGAGGTGGTGTTGCCTTACTTTTCTCCTCTTCCCTCTCAGTCACTCCCTACACCAACCCGATACCTCAGTTTTTTACAGCTGAACTAACCCTGGCCCTCCTAAAGATTAACAATCATAAAAACATACTGATACTGATAATTTCCCTTTACATCCCACCAGGTAACAATATCCCAATACTCAAAGATATCCTTTCCTGGCTTTCATCTAATATTTCCAGTGAAACAATTATTCTAGGAGACGTTAACATCAACTGGGAATCCATCCGCTCAGTCTCTTCACCCCATAATATAAATGTATATGTTTTTTCCCAATTAGTTAACTCTCCCACCCATCTCAACAAAGATATCTCCTCTGGTTCTATCCTTGACTGGATACTAGTTTCCCATCCCAACAATATCACTGATAGTGGAACTTTCCCTGACTCACTTAGCGATCATTTACCAGCATTCGCACTCCGCTCTCCCCCTATACCTTCATCATAACTATATCTCCCCCCATACCCTTACTAACTTCAATCCTCTAACCTTCTCCAATACCCTAAGACAAACTGGAGCTCCCTGAAAATCCTTCCTCTAGATGACGCTGTTGCATAGTTCAACTCCACCTTCAATAACATACTCAATAGCTTTGTCCCTACCCTTAGAACTAAAAGAGTAAAATCCAAAATTGCCCCGTGGCTTTCTAATGATACCATTAAGCTCATGCACACCTGAGATAAATTATGGAAACAGCACCAGAAATCTAAAACACCAATCTCTCTCTCACAGAATTCAAACTTAGAAATTTAGTTAAAAAACAAATAGCCTCCGATCGAAAATCTTATTACTCTCAGCTCCAAAACAATCATAAAACTAACCCATTAAATGTTTGGAGCAGTATCTCCACCCTTCAAATCAACTCAAAGCATCCAACTTTAACTCTTTCTTCAGAAACTCAATAATCAAACTAACCACATCCTTCCCCAAAAACCCATTTCCTTCACCCTCATCTCCCCTCCTCACAATCCCCTCCCTCCACCACAAATACTATTCATCCCCTCCTTTCTCTCTTTCTAATGCCCCTGATAACTTACCTTCCCACTACCTAAAACTAGCTGCTGATGGCATTGCTCTCCCTATCAGCATATTAATTAACCGGTCCATCCAAGAATCCTATGTGCTCCTCCTCTGGAAAAAGGCATTCATCATCCCACTACACAAAGGAGTTAATAACACTGACATCTCCAATTTCCACCTTATAGCCATACTCTCCCCTATCACAGAAATAATTGAAAAATACATTCACCTTCAACTATTACCTCACCTTCTAGACAACCATCTTCTAACCCCAACACAACATGGCTTTAGACCAGGCCACAGTGTCAACACTGCCCTCTTTTCATTCCTTGAGAATATCAACCAGACACATGACTCCAGTAACGTAGTATCCTCCCCTTTTCTTAGATGTATCCAAGGCCTTTGATACCATCTCCCACGACTTACTACTAGAAAAGCTCTCTAACCTCTCTCTCTTTTAACCATCAATTGGTTCTCGAGCTACCTCTCAAATAGGCAACAGGCTTCCTATTTAGACACCTTAACAGGTGTTTCTCAAGGCTCAATACTGGGTCCTTTACTTTTCAACATCTTTATAAACAATTTCTATCTTGCATACCCAACACTAAACTCATCCAATATGCTGACAAGTCGACTATCATCTGCTCTGGTTCATCTCTCCCTTCCCTACTGCAAGCTACTCAGGCAGCCTTTTCTAGTACCGAGGTTTGATTGCTCTTAATCCATCCAAATCCAAAATTATGATATTTACCCCTACAAAAAACACCAAAATAGATAAAAACTCTTTCATCTTAACAAGTCATAATAGGACTCCAATTAAATTAGTTTCCCATACAAAGCTTCTCAGAGTCATTATTGATGAACAACTCAGGTTTGATATACACCTTCAACCTAACATTAAAAAATCTCACCAGAAGCTTCGTTTGCATTACAGCCACAGTCACTTTCTGACCTCCTCTTCTAAGCTTACTCTCTCCACAACCTATCTTTTCCCCTCTCTTATGTATGGTGCTCCCATTCTTACCAATCTTCAAGCCTCCCTCAAAGCTAAACTGGCATCCTGCTACAATAAAATTACAAAAATTGTCACAGACGCCAAATCATGTTCACATCACTGCAACTCTCTACACTCTTTAAATTGGCTAGAGCTTCCCCACTATCTCTTTTACATTCAAATCTCCACTGCCCACGAACTCATTTTCAAACCCTCACAATGCCCTTCTCTAGCTACTACCTTCACTATGCATCTTCCTGACGGATTCCCTCAGATCTAACAGTCAAAACCTTCTCAAAGTATACAAACCATTACACACTCCTGGCCAAGTCCCATGATCTTACTCTCTAGCACGGAAAAGAACTCCCTTCCTCCCCACATTCGAACTACACAATCCCCCTCTACCTTCAAAAGCTTGATTCACTCTTACCTCTCTTCCAAATAGGAATGTTCCTGCTCCCACCCCTCCTAATCTATACACCACACCTTCCACTTCCCACTCTACCTTCCACTTCCACCTTCCACTCCACCTCCATCTTGTATTCCTTCTCCTACTCTCCTCCTCACTCTAATTCACCCTCCCCTTTCTCCCAACTCTTTTATCTCCTACTATTTCTTTTTTCCGATGCCATTAACAACCTACGTAAAGTATTATTGCTATATCAAACGAAATTGGTGTATTAACTCCAGTGTTTTTACAGTCATAATACATAATTGTACATTGTATTGTTTCTTTAAACATTGTAATTGTTTTTGTCTGTAGGTCTGTATACGTATTCACATGGAGCTTTTCTCCCTGGGCCACCATTGAAAAAGGGCTCAGTCTGGCCAAATGGACTATCCTGATTAACAAACTGCAAATAAAAATAAATAAACAAAGTAATTTGGGTAGAGTATGCCAAGGAATCCTCATCAGAGGAAGAATCATCATCATCATAATTATCAGCTAATTCTTGTTCCCTAACCCTTTTAACAGGACAGGATGTCTAAGAAGGAACAGAAACAGCAGTGGAAGGCTTCAGAGCCATCAAAGCCTTAATCAGCCCCTGAGAAAATGTATCCTAGTTGGAATATGGAGAGAAAGGGGCCTGAAAATGTTTGGTTTTCTGTTTTTTTTTAACATGCATTTCTGCATGATCAGATGAGGAAGAACCCGGCACAGGCCTGGCTTCTGCGGCCAACTCCGGAATCTGTTCCCTAGCTGGAGTAAGAGGTACATCCCTGGGACCTTTAAGCACAATAAGCTGTGGTTCCCCTTGTCCATCTAAAATGGATGTCTGCACTGCCTCTGGGGACATGCCATGGTCAGATTCTTTAACAGCTTCCAATGAAGTGCCCACAGATGAACACGACCCAACTTCTGAAAGTAACTCTGTGTCTTTACTAACCTCAAGGGATATGTTGGTGGTCAGAGATGCAGCCGAAGAGGATTCAGACATAGGTTTACTGACTTTCCTCTTCAAAATCAGCTCAGCCGAAGGACCCATGGAATCCTCCATAATGTCTTTAGCTAGTCTCTTACGTCGTTGATTCTCTAAATAAATATTCAAAGCCGAAAGTCGGCTTTGCAATGTTTTTGGGACAAAGGCCTGACAAATGGAACAAGAATGATGGCCGTGATTGAGGCCTAGACATCAAAAGACAAAGATCGTAGCTGTCCTTATGTGGAATTTGCCTTCCACGCCTACACTTGCCCTTCCTGGATGACATGAACTAAGCAAAGAAGTCAGTAGCAAAGAAATAAATCTTCAATGGGGAAATTATCTGAAAGCTGGCAACAACCAATGGAATCAGGCAGAAGACTGATGTACTTGTCAAGCATTCTGAATGGCAGCAGAAAATTTCTAAGGATTGTATATACAGGCGTCCTTTTATGATTGACGTTGCCAGCACATATGTATGATGTCTCATGTACCTGCAATAGCTAAAAGCTGTTGTATGCTGGCCGAAAGTTGGGACACTTGGGCGGAGGACTTCCCCCATATGTAAAGAATACTGCAACACTGAATAGAAGGACATCTCCTGCTATGATTGTAAAAGCCAGTGCAATTACTTTTAATGTTCAGAAATTGAGAGGCATTATGACTGGTTAATAATTAATATGCTAGCAAAGGTTTCACCTCCAGAGCAGCTGAGCTGAGCTCATTAAACTATACCAGGTAAGCATTAGTCAGAAAACAAGAATTCCTCAAGCAAATGCATCTTGTCACAATAACATATGCTGAGAAGGTTCATACAAAGCTTACAGTCAAAGAGCTATCGAGAAGCTTAGCCACAAGCCCTTTGATAATGAGTTTATTAGTTACCCCTGGTAAGAACATTTTTGCCAACTCCAGGCATGAACTTATGGTCTCCTGCCTAATCAAGTCTAGCTTTGGCAGCAGACAGGGTTACTTTGTCTACTCCAGTACTATGGGACAGAAAACAGCTAGGTAATTCCACTCATGAGAAGCTAGCATAAGGTCAGCATAACAGGACCAGCAGTTTCACTCTAATTAACATACTAGAGACCCAGTTTCAGTTAACAGACCAGGTATCGTCAAATGCCCAGCCTGTAAGTAATAAGGCAGTGTAAATGATGACCATCTTATTCTGGGAGAAGGGCAAGGGATACATCTCTGTGGGGTCACTCACTATCAGAAGCTGGTGAGATGTCAGTTTTGACACTGACATCCTGGAGGTAGGCAAGTGGAAGCATGCACCGCTTCTCTGCTTGTCTTTCACTATATATCAATACATCAGTGAGGATGTTGGGTACACCCTACAGCACTGTGCTGAAAAAAAGATAGTGTTGTCTGGTCCTGCTACTGGAATTGTGGGATCTGAATATATAAGCCAACCTGGAATGTGACACTGAAGATACATGAGGCTGAGGTCAAGGACAGGCAGACGATGGTTAGAAAGCATAAAATTAAACTAATATAAGTGAAAATAAATATAAAATCTGATGACAGAAGAAGACTGCCTCTAAAAAGGACTGTTTCACAAAGCAACAGAAAAACAACTGTAAACATAGTAAACTATAAAAATCCAGCACAGATAATGCTACTCATTTTCATTACAGGTGTAGGTGGCTTTTCAAAGACTGCACAGAAGGAAATGGATTCTAAAAAAGATTGTTCAACACAGAAATAGAACTGAAAATGTAGTTAACCACATAAAAATTCAACAAAAATTATGATATTCATTTCCATTGTGGATGACTTTTACAGATAAAAAGATTTTATTGGACTTTAAACTTTGACAGCATTTTGCATTTCAGTACAGTGCCCATGTGTGAATGCAATATACAAGTACTACCAAGGTGTAAATGATGGAGGGGTAGAGGCCCAAATTCGGGGACACATTTTACATATTACTGTAATTTACTTAAATTAGCAGAACAAAAGGAAAGAAAGTACTATAGTTGGATGGTTTATGGACTAGTAGCAGTCTGGTTTCTGAAACCTGGGAATGTGCAGGTAGATATCCTTTAAGGCCAAAGTGATCAAAAGAGCCTGAAATGTAATAACTATTAAAAATTATTGGAGAATTAATATTTTGAATTTTGGTACTTTTGAGAAACTTGTTTAGGTAAGACAAATTTAGGATGAGTCTTCATGTGCCGTCTTTCCTTGGAACAGAATCTTGAGAAGAACCCTAATCATTCCTCTCCTGCTGGAATATTCTCTGTGACCCTAAATGCAACATCTCATAGAACTGCAAGGATTAGTTGCACTTGATCTTTTGAGATGGCTGGAATGTCTCTCCATTTAGGGATCTCCTTTTCCAGTTTCTTACACTGAAGGCTAATCTCCCTCCCATTTTCTAAGTGGGAAAGATAGGGCATTGGGGCAGCCTGGTCAAGTCACAGCTAATCTCTCTGTGTGTCAGGGATACTGAAGGCCTCCAGGCTTCTGTTTATGTGTTTCTTGCAATTTTCTCTTGTAATTGCCCTTTTTCCCTTTGTGAAAACTGACATTTTACTACTTAGGATCTAAGGTCCATATGTTAGATAGGTAATTCCTGTTCAACTTAGCAGACTGAGTCTGAAAAAAACTATTCTACAAACTACAGTCTTACCTTTTCCTCTAACATCTTAAAGATTCCTTCAGCAGGAAGTCCAAAACTGGAGATCTTTATCAATTGGTACATTTATGTGCTTAGTCTTAACAGAGGAAGGGGCATTGTCCTCAACCAGGCACATCTCTGGATAAGACAGCCTGTAGCTGCTGTCCTGCATGATGAATCCACAGCATCATATCTACACTTTTTTGAGTGCTTGGCAACCTGAGAAGAGAGGACACAAAGTTCAGTGCCTTTTGGCCTTCTCAAGGCCAAAATCGAGTTGGGCTTGTTGCCATCCCCTGCTCACGTGCCTAGGGGATCCTCACCATTCCTGAAACTCCTCTCTCTTTGATTGACCCATCTGGGTTTGGTCCCTCAGGATCAGGGCATCCCTAGGGAGAGGCCGATGTTGTCTGGCATTTCTTTCCTTCTCACACCGTCAGGGTCCCCGGCTGTCTCAGCTCTGTTGCCCTCGGAGCTGGCTGCACCTCTGCCCTGTGAGGTCAGTGGGGGTTGCTGGGGATTGGGGTTGGGCCTGGAGCTTTCAGACCATTCCCTCCCTCTGGGAGCCTCCGTGCTGGAAAGCTCAGGGCCAGTATCATCTGGAGACATTGGTGCTACATCGGGGTCTCCCCTTCCACCCAGTCAGCTGTGGCTGGTGGGGAGGGGAGGGCTTCGTCCAGTCTATGGGCTTTCTGAGCAATAGAGAGGACTGTCTACGGCTGGGTAGCTGCCTCTCCCTTGACTCTGGACATAGTTCAGATCACCTGGTTCAGAGACCTTTCTTGTATTCCCTCTACCTTAGTCTTCATCTTCTGCAGCACAGACTGTTGGTAGAAAATATGCCTCTCAACTTCTTTGCTGATGTATTCTGGACAAAGCCAAAAATAAGGGGGGGGGTAGAGGCCCAAATTCGGGGACACATTTTACATATTACTGTAATTTACTTAAATTAGCAGAACAGGTTCTGCAGCAACATGCATTTTCTAAACAGTAAGTATTTAACTCTAATGTCTGCTATTATTGGCTGACAGTAATCCTTAGCAATTTATCAGAAAATCAAACATTTTAGGAGGAGCAGAAGAAAAATATGAGGCAAGACAGTTGAGAAGTATGGTAGGAAAGCATGTGGGGTCGTAGTTCAAGGCACTGAATGATGGTGTAGCAGAACTGTACATTTTTTTTTCAAAGATCTGTCAAGTATTCTACCCTCCCTGACATCCTGTCACCAGGAATAGGGATGCTGGATGGAGCCAAGGATCTTCCCCTGTTGGAATCCAGGGACACCATAGCTGGATCAGTAAATGGGATTTTGTAGAGAAGCTTCTGGGAGAAACTGGTCAGGTTTCCTTGGAATGCAGGTGAGGGGAGAGAGATTCTGTACCCATTGATGCATTGTCAAACACATCCTCCAGGATGTCTATCATTGAAGGGACAGCTAGCTTTCTTGGTCCAAGCAGGCCCATGTAGACTCATCTGGGATAGGCCTCAAAGTATTCCTTACTCTTTCAAAGAAAAAATGTTTTTTACTTTATGAATGGTGTCTGTAAAGAAGTCCTCTAGGTTAAAGTAAAGGAAAAGGTGCTTTTGGTGTCTAAATAACAGGTTTTAGCAGAAGGAATCTGACCTACATAGACCAGCTCATCTGCCTCAGAGACACTGGGTCCCAGGCTGCCCTTGAATTTCCATACCTGGCTTTGCCTTGGCCAATTCAAATTCAGTATCAGTGGAAGCCCAGAAAGTGGAGGGGGCTGAGGCATTGCCTAGGCTGAAGCAAGCTGGCAGGCACCAGTTTGATTTCAGTACATTATGCTTGAAGCCATGAGGCACAGCCACCTTGAAAGCCTTAGGATACTGGCAGGGAAATGAGACCTCAGTGTATCTCTGTAAACATCCTTCTGGGCAAGAACAAAGGGATCCCACCTTCCCCTTCAGTAATCAGAATAACTAGCCCGTGAGACTAAAGGATCTTTAGTCTCAGGATGCACAGCACAGATATCAGTCTGGTAGGATATACAAGATGCTAATAGCATGGCAATCTGCAGAGTGGTCAGTCCAAAGGCCTCAGCTGAGATGACTCTGAGTTGGGGGATGAAAAAGCATCTCAACATGGACACAGTCACTCTACTCAGGAAAGACAGAGTAATCCAATGGGATGTCATTAGTCATGCAATATATCTCCCTACATTTCTTATCTTTCTTATCAGAGTGCTTCTTTTTTTAGCAGAGAGTTCAAAGAGACTTTGGCTGATGACTTAATGGAAGAATGGAAACCAGGTATGTGCCCTTTTCTTGGCTGAGAACACCTGGGGAGACTAATGCCTTTTACATATTGTCCTTGAGGTGAAAAAGGCACAATGCAGACCAGAGTTCATGACATGCTCTAGGCAGAGGAAAAGTAAACACCTGTTGTGAAAGTCCATATGATGAATCTGTTTCCCATGCATAATACAGTTATTCACTTTAACCACAATCTCAGAATCAGAAATGGATTCAGAATCAGACAGTCAGCTAAGTACAGCAACAA